>NW_027036892.1:0-16323 GCF_034236695.1 Oncorhynchus nerka | reverse complement strand
TCTGTTTTCCACTACTATGCTACAGTAAATTCATCTGTTTTCCACTACTATGCTACAGCAAATGTGTTTTCCACCACTATGCTACAGTAAATCTGTTTTCCACTACTATGCTACAGTAAATCAATCTGTTTTCCACTACGATATACAGTAAATCTGTTTTCCACTACTATGCCACAGTAAATCTGTTTTCCACTACTATGCTACAGTAAATCTATCTGTTTTCCACTACTATGCCACAGTAAATCAATCTGCTTTCCAATACTATTCTCCAGTAAATCTGTTTTCCACTACTATGCCACAGTAAATATGTTTTCCACAACTATGTTCAGTAAATCAATCTGTTTTCCACTACTATGCTACAGTAAATCTATCTGTTTTCCACTACTATGCTACAGTAAAATCTATGCTAAGCGTAAATCTGTTTTCCACTACTATGTTACAGTAAATCAATCTGTTTTCCACTACTATGCTACAGTAAATCAATCTGTTTCCACTACTATGCTACAGTAAAGTCAAATCTGTTTTCCTACTATGCTGTACATAAATCTGTTTTCCAATACTATGCTACAGTAAATCAATCTGTTTTCCACTACTATGCCACAGTAAATCTGTTTTCCAATACTATGTTACAGCGTAATCCGTTTTCCACTGCTATACTACACTAAATCTGTTTCCACTACTATGTTACAGTAAATGTGTTTTACCACTATGCTACAGTAAATCTATCTGTTTTTCCACTGCTATGCTACAGTGGATCTATCTGTTTTCCACTACTATGCTACAGTACATCTATCTGTTTTCCACTATTATGCTACAGTAAATCTATCTGTTTTCCACTACTATGTTACAGTAAATCTGTTTCCACTACTATGATACAGTAAATATATCTGTTTTCCACTACTATGCTACAGTAAATCAATCTGTCTTCCACTACAATGCTACAGTAAATCAATCTGTTTTCCACCACGATGCTACAGTAAATCTGTTTTCCACCAGTATGCTACAGTAAATCTGTTTTCCACTACTATGCTACAGTAAATCTGTTTTCCACTACGATGCTACAGTAAATCTGTTTTCCACTACTATGCTACAGTAAATATATCTGTTTTCCACTACTATGCTACAGTAAATATATATGTTTTCCACTACTATGCCACAGTAAATCTGTTTTCCACTACTATGCTACAGTAAATCTGTTTTCCACTACTATGCCACAGTGAATGTGTTTTCCAATACTTTTCTCCAGTAAATCTGTTTTCCACTACTATGCTACAGTAAATCTATCTGTTTTCCACTACTATGTTACAGTACATCTATCTGTTTTCCACTACTATGCTACAGTAAATCTATCTGTTTTCCACTACTATGCTACAGTAAATCTATCTGTTTTCCACTACTATGCTACAGTAAATCTATCTGTTTTCCACTACTATGGCACAGTAAATCTGTTTTCCAATACTATGCTACAGTAAATGTGTTTTCCACTACTATGCCTCACTAAATCTGTTTTCCACTACTATGTTACAGTAAATGTGTTTTCCACTACTATACTACACTAAATCTGTTTTCCACTACTATGTTACAGTAAATGTGTTTTCCACTACTATGCTACAGTACATCAATCTGTTTTCCACTACTATGCTACAGTAAATCTATCTGTTTTCCACTACTATGCTACAGTAAATCAATCTGTTTTCCACTACTATGCTACAGTAAATCTATCTGTTTTCCACTACTATGCTACAGTAAATCAATCTGTTTTCCACTACTATGCTACAGTAAATCTATCTGTTTTCCACTACTATGCTACAGTAAATCTGTTTTCCACTACTATGCTACAGTAAATCTATCTGTTTTCCACTACTATGCCACAGTAAATCTGTTTTCCAATACTATGCTACAGTAAATCTGTTTTCCACTACTATGCTACACTAAATCTGTTTTCCACTACTATGTTACAGTAAATGTGTTTTCCACTACTATGCTACAGTAAATCTATCTGTTTTCCACTACTATGCTACAGTAAATCTATCTGTTTTCCACTACTATGCTACAGTAAATCTATCTGTTTTCCACTACTATGTTACAGTAAATCTATCTGTTTTCCACTACTATGCTACAGTAAATCTATCTGTTTTCCACTACTATGCTACAGTAAATCAATCTGTTTTCCACTACAATGCTACAGTAAATCAATCTGTTTTCCACCACGATGCTACAGTAAATCTGTTTTCCACCACTATGCTACAGTAAATCTGTTTTCCACTACTATGCTACAGTAAATCTGTTTTCCACTACGATGCTACAGTAAATCTGTTTTCCACTACTATGCCACAGTAAATCTGTTTTCCACTACTATGCTACAGTAAATCTGTTTTCCACTACTATGCCACAGTGAATGTGTTTTCCAATACTTTTCTCCAGTAAATCTGTTTTCCACTACTATGCCACAGTAAATATGTTTTCCACAACTATGCTACAGTAAATCAATCTGTTTTCCACTACTATGCTACAGTAAATCTGTTTTCCACTACTATGCTACAGTAAATCTGTTTTCCACCACTATGCTACAGTAAATCTGTTTTCCACTACTATGATACAGTAAATATATCTGTTTTCCACTACTATGCTACAGTAAATATATCTGTTTTCCACTACAATGCTACAGTAAATCAATCTGTTTTCCACCACGATGCTACAGTAAATCTGTTTTCCACCACTATGCTACAGTAAATCTGTTTTCCACTACTATGCTACAGTAAATCTGTTTTCCACTACGATGCTACAGTAAATCTGTTTTCCACTACTATGCTACAGTAAATCAATCTGTTTTCCACTACTAGTAAATCTGTTTTCCACAGTAAATCTGTTTTCCACTACTATGCTACAGTAAATATATCTGTTTTCCACTACTATGCTACAGTACATCAATCTGTTTTCCACTACTATGCTACAGTAAATCTGTTTTCCACTACTATGCTACAGTAAATCTGTTTTCCACCACTATGCTATCTGTTTTCCACTACTATGCTACAGTAAATCTATCTGTTTTCCACTACTATGCTACAGTAAATCAATCTGTTTCCACTACTATGCTACAGTAAATCAATCTGTTTTCCACCACGATGCTACAGTAAATCTGTTTTCCACCACTATGCTACAGTAAATCTGTTTTCCACTACTATAAATCTGTTTTCCAATACTATGTAAAAATATATCTGTTTTCCACTACTATGCTACAGTAAATCTATCTGTTTTCCACTACTATGCCACAGTAAATCTGTTTTCCACTACTATGCTACAGTAAATCTGTTTTCCACTACTATGCCACAGTAAAATCTGTTTTCCACTACTATGCTACAGTAAATCAATCTGTTTTCCAATACTATGCTACAGTAAATGTGTTATCCACTACTATGCTACAGTAAATCTATCTGTTTTCCAATACTATGCTACAGTAAATGTGTTTTCCACTACTATGCTACACTAAATCTGTTTTCCACTACTATGTTACAGTAAATGTTTTTCCACTACTATGTTTTCCACTACTATGTACAGTAAATCAATCTGTTTTCCACTACTATGCCACAGTAAATCTGTTTTCCACTACTATGCTACAGTAAATCTGTTTTCCACTACTATGCCACAGTGAATGTGTTTTCCAATACTTTTCTCCAGTAAATCTGTTTTCCACTACTATGCCACAGTAAATATGTTTTCCACAACTATGCTACAGTAAATCAATCTGTTTTCCACTACTATGCTACAGTAAATCTGTTTTCCACTACTATGCTACAGTAAATCTGTTTTCCACCACTATGCTACAGTAAATCTGTTTTCCACTACTATGATACAGTAAATATATCTGTTTTCCACTACTATGCTACAGTAAATATATCTGTTTTCCACTACAATGCTACAGTAAATCAATCTGTTTTCCACCACGATGCTACAGTAAATCTGTTTTCCACCACTATGCTACAGTAAATCTGTTTTCCACTACTATGCTACAGTAAATCTGTTTTCCACTACGATGCTACAGTAAATCTGTTTTCCACTACTATGCTACAGTACATCAATAAATCTGTTTTCCACCACTATGCTACAGTAAATCTATCTGTTTTCCACTACTATGCTACAGTAAATATATCTGTTTTCCACTACTATGCTACAGTACATCAATCTGTTTTCCACTACGATGCTACAGTAAATCTGTTTTCCACCACTATGCTACAGTAAATCTGTTTTCCACCACTATGCTACAGTAAATCTGTTTTCCACTACTATGATACAGTAAATATATCTGTTTTCCACTACTATGCTACAGTAAATCAATCTGTCTTCCACTACAATGCTACAGTAAATCAATCTGTTTTCCACCACGATGCTACAGTAAATCTGTTTTCCACCAGTATGCTACAGTAAATCTGTTTTCCACTACTATGCTACAGTAAATCTGTTTTCCACTACGATGCTACAGTAAATCTGTTTTCCACTACTATGCTACAGTAAATATATCTGTTTTCCACTACTATGCTACAGTAAATATATATGTTTTCCACTACTATGCCACAGTAAATCTGTTTTCCACTACTATGCTACAGTAAATCTGTTTTCCACTACTATGCCACAGTGAATGTGTTTTCCAATACTTTTCTCCAGTAAATCTGTTTTCCACTACTATGCTACAGTAAATCAATCTGTTTTCCACTACTATGCTACAGTAAATATGTTTTCCAATACTATGCTACAGTAAATCTGTTTTCCACTACTATGCTACAGTAAATCTATCTGTTTTCCACTACTATGCTACAGTAAATCTATCTGTTTTCTGTCACTCCCTGACCATAGAGAGCCATTGTGACTGGGGGGTGATCTAGTTTATTTATTTCTATATGGTGTTCTAAGTTTATTTTCTATGTTGGTGATTTGTATGATTCCCAAATAGAGGCAGCTGGTAATCATTGTCTCTAATTGGGGATCATATTTAAGTAGTTTTTTCCCCACCTGTGTTTGTGGGATATTGTTTTGTGTTGGTGCATGTGCACCACTTAGTCATGTTTCGTTCTTTCTTGTTTTGTTTTGCTTAAGTTTCACTTAGAAATAAAGACGTGGAACTCAACCTCCGCTGCGCCTTGGTCCTTCTCTGCACATGGTTGTGACAGCTACAGTAAATCTATCTGTTTTCCACTACTATGCTACAGTAAATATATATGTTTTCCACTACTATGCCACAGTAAATCTGTTTTCCACTACTATGCTACAGTAAATCTGTTTTCCACTACTATGCCACAGTGAATGTGTTTTCCAATACTTTTCTCCAGTAAATCTATGCTAAATATGTTTTCAGTAAGTAAATCAATCTGTTTTCCACTACTATGTTACAGTAAATGTGTTTTCCACTACTATGCTACAGTACAAATCTGTTTTCCACTCTACAAAATCTATCTTTTTCCACTACTATGCTACAGTAAATCTATCTGTTTTCCACTACTATGCTACAGTAAATCTGTTTTCCACTACTATGCTACAGTAAATCTATCTGTTTTCCACTACTATGCTACAGTAAATCTATCTGTTTTCCACTACTATGCTACAGTAAATCTATCTGTTTTCCACTACTATGCTACAGTAAATCTATCTGTTTTCCACTACTATGCTACAGTAAATCTGTTTTCCACTATGCTACAGTAAATCTATCTGTTTTCCACTACTATGCTACAGTAAATCTATCTGTTTTCCACTAATATGCTACAGTAAATCTGTTTTCCACTACTATGCTACAGTAAATCAATCTGTTTTCCACTACTATGCTACACTAAATCTGTTTTCCACTACTATGTTACAGTAAATGTGTTTTCCACTACTATACTACACTCTGTTTTCCACTACTATGTTACAGTAAATCTACTACTATGCTACAGTACATCAATCTGTTTTCCACTACTATGCTACAGTAAATCTATCTGTTTTCCACTACTATGCTACAGTAAATGTGTTTTCCAATACTATGCTACAGTAAATGTGTTTTCCACTACTATGCCTCACTAAATCTGTTTTCCACTACTATGCTACAGTAAATCTGTTTTCCACTACTATGCTACAGTACATCAATCTGTTTTCCACTACTATGCTACAGTAAATCAATCTGTTTTCCACTACTATGCCACAGTAAATCTGTTTTCCACTACTATGCTACAGTAAATCTGTTTTCCACTACTATGCTACACTAAATCTGTTTTCCACTACTATGTTACAGTAAATGTGTTTTCCACTACTATGCTACAGTAAATCTATCTGTTTTCCACTACTATGCCACAGTAAATCTATCTGTTTTCCACTACTATGCTACAGTAAATCTATCTGTTTTCCACTACTATGTTACAGTACATCTATCTGTTTTCCACTACTATGCTACAGTAAATCTATCTGTTTTCCACTACTATGCTACAGTAAATCTATCTGTTTTCCACTACTATGTTACAGTACATCTATCTGTTTTCCACTACTATGCTACTGTTTTCCACTACTATGCTACAGTAAATCTATCTGTTTTCCACTACTATGCTACAGTAAATCTGTTTTCCACTACTATGCTACAGTAAATCTGTTTTCCACTACTATGCTACAGTAAATCTATCTGTTTTCCACTACTATGTTACAGTAAATCTGTTTTCCACTACTATGTTACAGTACATCTATCTGTTTTCCACTACTATGCTACAGTAAATCTATCTGTTTTCCACTACTATGCTACAGTAAATCTATCTGTTTTCCACTACTATGCTACAGTAAATCTATCTGTTTTCCACTACTATGCTACAGTAAATCTATCTGTTTTCCACTACTATGCTACAGTAAATCTATCTGTTTTCCACTACTATGCTACAGTAAATCTGTTTTCCACTACTATGCTACAGTAAATCTGTTTTCCACTACTATGCTACACTAAATCTGTTTTCCACTACTATGTTACAGTAAATGTGTTTTCCACTACTATGCTACAGTAAATCTATCTGTTTTCCACTACTATGCTACAGTAAATCTATCTGTTTTCCACTACTATGCTACAGTAAATCTATCTGTTTTCCACTACTATGCTACAGTAAATCTGTTTTCCACTACTATGCTACAGTAAATCAATCTGTTTTCCACTACTATGCTACAGTAAATCTATCTGTTTTCCACTACTATGCTACAGTAAATCTATCTGTTTTCCACTACTATGCTACAGTAAATCTATCTGTTTTCCACTACTATGCCACAGTAAATCTGTTTTCCACTACTATGCTACAGTAAATCTGTCTTTTTTTCCACTACTATGCTAAATCACTACTATGTAAAAATCTGTTTTCCACTACTATGCTACAGTAAATCTGTTTTCCACTACTATGCTACAGTAAATCTGTTTTCCACAGTAAATCTGTTTTCCACTACTATTACAGTAAATCTGTTTTCCACTACTATGCTACAGTAAATCTATCTGTTTTCCACTACTATGCTACAGTAAATCTATCTGTTTTCCACTACTATGCTACAGTAAATCTGTTTTCCACTACTATGCTACAGTAAATCTATCTGTTTTCCACTACTATGCTACAGTAAATCTATCTGTTTTCCACTACTATGCTACAGTAAATCTATCTGTTTTCCACTACTATGCTACAGTACATCAATCTGTTTTCCACTACTATGCTACAGTAAATCTATCTGTTTTCCACTACTATGCTACAGTAAATCTGTTTTCCACTACTATGCTACAGTAAATCTGTTTTCCACTACTATGCTGTAAATTTCTGTTTTCCACTACTATGCTACAGTAAATCTATCTGTTTTCCACTACTATGCTACAGTAAATCTGTTTTTTCACTACTATGCTACAGTAAATCTATCTGTTTTCCACTACTATGCTACAGTAAATCTATCTGTTTTCCACTACTATGCTACAGTAAATCAATCTGTTTTCCACTACTATGCTACAGTAAATCTCTGTTTTCCACCACTATGCTACAGTAAATCTGTTTTCCACTACTATGCTACAGTAAATCTGTTTTCCACTACTATGCTACAGTAAATCTGTTTTCCACTACTATGCTACAGTAAATCTGTTTTCCACTACTATGCTACAGTAAATCTGTTTTCCACTACTATGCTACAGTAAATCTGTTTTCCACTACTATGCTACAGTGAATGTGTTTTCCAAATCTCCAGTAAATCTGTTTTCCACTACTATGCTAAATATCTGTTTTCCACTACTATGCTACAGTAAATCTATCTGTTTTCCACTACTATGCTACAGTAAATCTGTTTTTTCCACTACTATGCTACAGTAAATCTGTTTTCCATCTGTTTGTTTTCCACTACTATGCTACAGTAAATCTCTGTTTCCCACTACTATGCTACAGTAAATCTATCTGTTTTCCACTACTATGCTACAGTAAATCAATCTGTTTTCCACTACTATGCTACAGTAAATCTGTTTTCCACTACTATGCTACAGTAAATCTGTTTTCCACTACTATGCTACAGTAAATCTGTTTTCCACTACTATGCTTAAATCAATCTGTTTTCCACTACGATGCTACAGTAAATCTGTTTTCCACCACTATGCTACAGTAAATCTATCTGTTTTCCACTACTATGCTACAGTAAATCTGTTTTCCACTACTATGCTACAGTAAAATCTGTTTTCCACTACTATGCTACAGTAAATCTGTTTTTCCATACTATGTTTTCCACTACTATGCTACAGTAAATCTATCTGTTTTCCACTACTATGCTACAGTAAATCTATCTGTTTTCCACTACTATGCTACAGTAAATCTATCTGTTTTCCACTACTATGCTACAGTAAATCTATCTGTTTTCCACTACTATGCTACAGTAAATCAATCTGTTTTCCACTACTATGCTACAGTAAATCTATCTGTTTTCCACTACTATGCCACAGCTAAAAATCTGTTTTCCACTACTATGCTACAGTAAATCTGTTTTCCACTACTATGCTACAGTAAATCTGTTTTCCACTACTATGCCACAGTAAATCTGTTTTCCACTACTATGCTACAGTAAATCTGTTTTCCACTACTATGCCACAGTGAATGTGTTTTCCAATACTTTTCTCCAGTAAATCTGTTTTCCACTACTATGCCACAGTAAATCAATCTGTTTTCCACTACTATGCTACAGTAAATCAATCTGTTTTCCACTACTATGCTACAGTAAATCTGTCTGTTTTCCTACTATGCTACAGTAAATCTGTTTTCCACTACTATGCTACAGTAAATCTGTTTTCCACTACTATGATACAGTAAATCTATCTGTTTTCCACTACTATGCTACAGTAAATATATCTGTTTTCCACTACAATGCTACAGTAAATCAATCTGTTTTCCACTACTATGCTACAGTAAATCTGTTTTCCACCACTATGCTACAGTAAATCTGTTTTCCACTACTATGCTACAGTAAATCTGTTTTCCACTACTATGCTACAGTAAATCTGTTTTCCACTACTATGCTACAGTAAATCAATCTGTTTTCCACTACGATGCTACAGTAAATCTGTTTTCCACTACTATGCTACAGTAAATCTATCTGTTTTCCACTACTATGCTACAGTAAATATATCTGTTTTCCACTACTATGCTACAGTACATCATCTGTTTTCCACTACTATGCTACAGTAAATCTGTTTTCCACCACTATGCTTTCTGTTTTCCATGTGCTACAGTAAATCTGTTTTCCACTACTATGCTACAGTAAATCTATCTGTTTTCCACTACTATGCTACAGTAAATCAATCTGTCTTCCACTACAATGCTACAGTAAATCTAGTAAATCTGTTTTCCACTAGTATGCTACAGTAAATCTGTTTTCCACTACTATGCTACAGTAAATCTGTTTTCCACTACTATGCTACAGTAAATCTGTTTTCCACTACTATGCTACAGTAAATCTATCTGTTTTCCACTACTATGCTACAGTAAATCTATCTGTTTTCCACTACTATGCTAAATCTGTTTTCCACTACTATGCTACAGTAAATCTGTTTTCCACTACTATGCCACAGTGAAATTCTGTTTTCCACTACTATGCTACAGTAAATCTATCTGTTTTCCACTACTATGCTACAGTACATCTATCTGTTTTCCACTACTATGCTACAGTAAATCTGTTTTCCACTACTATGCTACAGTAAATCTATCTGTTTTCCACTACTATGCTACAGTAAATCTATCTGTTTTCCACTACTATGGCACAGTAAATCTGTTTTCCAATACTATGCTACAGTAAATGTGTTTTCCACTACTATGCCTCACTAAATCTGTTTTCCACTACTATGTTACAGTAAATGTGTTTTCCACTACTATACTACACTAAATCTGTTTTCCACTACTATGTTACAGTAAATGTGTTTTCCACTACTATGCTACAGTACATCAATCTGTTTTCCACTACTATGCTACAGTAAATCTATCTGTTTTCCACTACTATGCTACAGTAAATCTATCTGTTTTCCACTACTATGCTACAGTAAATCTATCTGTTTTCCACTACTATGCTACAGTAAATCAATCTGTTTTCCACTACTATGCTACAGTAAATCTATCTGTTTTCCACTACTATGCTACAGTACATCAATCTGTTTTCCACTACTATGCCACAGTAAATCTGTTTTCCACTACTATGTTACAGTACATCTATCTGTTTTCCACTACTATGCCACAGTAAATCTGTTTTCCAATACTATGCTACAGTAAATCTGTTTTCCACTACTATGCTACACTAAATCTGTTTTCCACTACTATGTTACAGTAAATCTGTTTTCCACTACTATGCTACAGTAAATCTATCTGTTTTCCACTACTATGCTACAGTAAATCTATCTGTTTTCCACTACTATGTTACAGTAAATCTATCTGTTTTCCACTACTATGCTACAGTAAATCTATCTGTTTTCCACTACTATGCTACAGTAAATCAATCTGTTTTCCACTACAATGCTACAGTAAATCAATCTGTTTTCCACCACGATGCTACAGTAAATCTGTTTTCCACCACTATGCTACAGTAAATCTGTTTTCCACTACTATGCTACAGTAAATCTACGATGCTACAGTAAATCTGTTTTCCACTACTATGCCACAGTAAATCTGTTTTCCACTACTATGCTACAGTAAATCTGTTTTCCACTACTATGCCACAGTGAATGTGTTTTCCAATACTTTTCTCCAGTAAATCTGTTTTCCACTACTATGCCACAGTAAATATGTTTTCCACAACTATGCTACAGTAAATCAATCTGTTTTCCACTACTATGCTACAGTAAATCTGTTTTCCACTACTATGCTACAGTAAATCTGTTTTCCACCACTATGCTACAGTAAATCTGTTTTCCACTACTATGATACAGTAAATATATCTGTTTTCCACTACTATGCTACAGTAAATATATCTGTTTTCCACTACAATGCTACAGTAAATCAATCTGTTTTCCACCACGATGCTACAGTAAATCTGTTTTCCACCACTATGCTACAGTAAATCTGTTTTCCACTACTATGCTACAGTAAATCTGTTTTCCACTACGATGCTACAGTAAATCTGTTTTCCACTACTATGCTACAGTAAATCAATCTGTTTTCCACTACGATGCTACAGTAAATCTGTTTTCCACCACTATGCTACAGTAAATCTATCTGTTTTCCACTACTATGCTACAGTAAATATATCTGTTTTCCACTACTATGCTACAGTACATCAATCTGTTTTCCACTACGATGCTACAGTAAATCTGTTTTCCACTACTATGCTACAGTAAATCTGTTTTCCACCACTATGCTACAGTAAATCTGTTTTCCACTACTATGATACAGTAAATATATCTGTTTTCCACTACTATGCTACAGTAAATCAATCTGTCTTCCACTACAATGCTACAGTAAATCAATCTGTTTTCCACTACGATGTTTTCCACCAGTATGCTACAGTAAATCTGTTTTCCACTACTATGTTTTTTTCCACTACTATGCTACAGTAAATCTGTTTTCCACTACTATGCTACAGTAAATATATCTGTTTTCCACTACTATGCTACAGTAAATCTACTATGCTCTGTTTTCCACTACTATGCTACAGTAAATCTGTTTTCCACTACTATGCCACAGTGAATGTGTTTTCCAATACTTTTCTCCAGTAAATCTGTTTTCCACTACTATGCTACAGTAAATCAATCTGTTTTCCACTACTATGCCACAGTAAATATGTTTTCCAATACTATGCTACAGTAAATGTGTTATCCACTACTATGCTACAGTAAATCTATCTGTTTTCCACTACTATGCTACAGTAAATCTCTGTTTTCCACTACTATGTTACAGTAACAGTAAATACTACACTAAATCTGTTTTCCACTACTATGCTACAGTAAATCAATCTGTTTTCCACTACTATGCCACAGTAAATCTGTTTTCCACTACTATGCTACAGTAAATCTGTTTTCCACTACTATGCCACAGTAAAATACTGTTTGTTTTCCACTACTATGCCACAGTAAATCTGTTTTCCACTACTATGCTACAGTAAATCAATCTGTTTTCCACTACTATGCTACAGTAAATCTATCTGTTTTCCACTACTATGCTACAGTAAATCTGTTTTCCACTACTATGCTACAGTAAATCTGTTTTCCACTACTATGCTACAGTAAATCATATCTGTTTTCCACTACAATGCTACAGTAAATCAATCTGTTTTCCACTACTATGTACAGTAAATCTGTTTTCCACCACTATGCTACAGTAAATGTTTTCCACTACTATGCTGGCAGTAAATCTGTTTTCCACTACGATGCTACAGTAAATCTGTTTTCCACTACTATGCTACAGTAAATCAATCTGTTTTCCACTACTATGTTACAGTACAATCTATCTGTTTTCCACTACTATGCTACAGTAAATCTATCTGTTTTCCACTACTATGCTACAGTAAATCAATCTGTTTTCCACTACTATGCTACAGTAAATCAATCTGTTTTCCACTACAATGCTACAGTAAATCAATCTGTTTTCCACCACTATGCTACAGTAAATCTGTTTTCCACTACTACTATAAATCTGTTTTCCACTACAGTACAGTAAATCTGTTTTCCACTACTATGCTACAGTAAATCTGTTTTCCACTACTATGCTACAGTAAATCTGTTTTCCACTACTATGCTACAGTAAATCAATCTGTTTTCCACTACTATGCCACAGTAAATCTGTTTTCCACTACTATGCTACAGTAAATCTGTTTTCCACTACTATGCCACAGTGAATGTGTTTTCCAATACTTTTCTCCAGTAAATCTGTTTTCCACTACTATGCTACAGTAAATATGTTTTCCACAACTATGCTACAGTAAATCAATCTGTTTTCCACTACTATGCTACAGTAAATCTGTTTTCCACTACTATGCTACAGTAAATCTGTTTTCCACCACTATGCTACAGTAAATCTGTTTTCCACTACTATGATACAGTAAATATATCTGTTTTCCACTACTATGCTACAGTAAATCAATCTGTTTTCCACTACAATGCTACAGTAAATCAATCTGTTTTCCACCACGATGCTACAGTAAATCTGTTTTCCACCACTATGCTACAGTAAATCTGTTTTCCACTACTATGCTACAGTAAATCTGTTTTCCACTACGATGCTACAGTAAATCTGTTTTCCACTACTATGCTACAGTAAATCAATCTGTTTTCCACTACGATGCTACAGTAAATCTGTTTTCCACCACTATGCTACAGTAAATCTATCTGTTTTCCACTACTATGCTACAGTAAATATATCTGTTTTCCACTACTATGCTACAGTACATCAATCTGTTTTCCACTACGATGCTACAGTAAATCTGTTTTCCACCACTATGCTACAGTAAATCTGTTTTCCACCACTATGCTACAGTAAATCTGTTTTCCACTACTATGATACAGTAAATATATCTGTTTTCCACTACTATGCTACAGTAAATCAATCTGTCTTCCACTACAATGCTACAGTAAATCAATCTGTTTTCCACCACGATGCTACAGTAAATCTGTTTTCCACCAGTATCTAAATCTGTTTTCCACTACTATGCTACAGTAAATCTGTTTTCCACTACGATGCTACAGTAAATCTGTTTTCCACTACTATGCTACAGTAAATCTATCTGTTTTCCACTACTATGCTACAGTAAATATATATGTTTTCCACTACTATGCCACAGTAAATCTGTTTTCCACTACTATGCTACAGTAAATCTGTTTTCCACTACTATGCCACAGTGAATGTGTTTTCCAATACTAGTAAATCTGTTTTCCACTACTATGCCACAGTAAATATGTTTTCCAATACTATGCTACAGTAAATGTGTTATCCACTACTATGCTACAGTAAATCTATCTGTTTTCCAATACTATGCTACAGTAAATGTGTTTTCCACTACTATGCTACACTAAATCTGTTTTCCACTACTATGTTACAGTAAATGTGTTTTCCACTACAATACTACACTAAATCTGTTTTCCACTACTATGCTACAGTAAATCAATCTGTTTTCCACTACTATGCCACAGTAAATCTGTTTTCCACTACTATGCTACAGTAAATCTGTTTTCCACTACTATGCCACAGTGAATGTGTTTTCCAATACTTTTCTCCAGTAAATCTGTTTTCCACTACTATGCCACAGTAAATATGTTTTCCACAACTATGCTACAGTAAATCAATCTGTTTTCCACTACTATGCTACAGTAAATCTGTTTTCCACTACTATCTGTTCTTTTTCCACTACTATAAATCTGTTTTCCACAGTAAATCTGTTTTCCACTACTATGCTACAGTAAATATATCTGTTTTCCACTACTATGCTACAGTAAATCAATCTGTTTTCCACCACGATGCTACAGTAAATCTGTTTTCCACCACTATGCTACAGTAAATCTGTTTTCCACTACTATGCCACAGTAAATCTGTTTTCCACTACGATGCTACAGTAAATCTGTTTTCCACTACTATGCTTTTCTGTTTTCCACTACGATGCTACAGTAAATCTGTTTTCCACTACTATGCTACAGTAAATCTATCTGTTTTCCACTACTATGCTACAGTAAATATATCTGTTTTCCACTACTATGCTACAGTAAATCAATCTGTTTTCCACTACTATGTACAGTAATCAATCTGTTTTCCACCACTATGCTACAGTAAATCTGTTTTCCACCACTATGCTACAGTAAATCTGTTTTCCACTACTATGCTACAGTAAATCTGTTTTCCACTACGATGCTACAGTAAATCTGTTTTCCACTACTATGCCACAGTAAATCTGTTTTCCACTACTATGCTACAGTAAATCTGTTTTCCACTACTATGCCACAGTGAATGTGTTTTCCAATACTTTTTTCTCCAGTAAATCTGTTTTCCACTACTATGCCACAGTAAATTTTTTCCACAACTATGCTACAGTAAATCAATCTGTTTTCCACTACTATGCTACAGTAAATCTGTTTTCCACTACTATGCTACAGTAAATCTGTTTTCCACCACTATGCTACAGTAAATCTGTTTTCCACTACTATGATACAGTAAATATATCTGTTTTCCACTACTATGCTACAGTAAATATATCTGTTTTCCACTACAATGCTACAGTAAATCAATCTGTTTTCCACCACGATGCTACAGTAAATCTGTTTTCCACCACTATGCTACAGTAAATCTGTTTTCCACTACTATGCTACAGTAAATCTGTTTTCCACTACGATGCTACAGTAAATCTGTTTTCCACTACTATGCTACAGTAAATAATCTGTTTTCCACTACGATGCTACAGTAAATCTGTTTTCCACCACTATGCTACAGTAAATCATCTGTTTTTTTTGCTACACTGTTTTCCACTACTATGCTACAGTCAATCTGTTTTCCATCTGTTTTCACTACTATGTTACAGTAAAATGTGTTTTCCACTACTATGCTACAGTAAATCTATCTGTTTTCCACTACTATGCCACAGTAAATCTATCTGTTTTCCACTACTATGCTACAGTAAATCTATCTGTTTTCCACTACTATGTTACAGTAACCATCTGTTCACTACTATGCTACAGTAACCCATCTGCTTTCCACTACTACAGTAAATCAATCTGTTTTCCACTACAATGCTGCAGTAAATCAACTAAGTCTTCCACCAATATGCTAAGCAGTAAATCTGTTTTCCACCACTATGCTACAGCAAATCTGTTTTCCACTACTATGCTACAGTAAATCTATCTGTTTTCCACTACTA
>NW_027036891.1:0-16303 GCF_034236695.1 Oncorhynchus nerka | reverse complement strand
AAACAATATCATAACCGCCATCGATAAAAGACAGTACTGTGCAGCCGTCTTCATCGACCTTGCCAAGGCCTTCGACTCTGTCAATCACCATATTCCCATCGGCAGACTCAGTAGCCTCAGTTTTTCGGATGACTGCCTTGCCTAGTCTTCAATTACTTACTTTGCAGACAGAGTTCAGTGTGTCAAATCGGAGGGCATGCTGTCCGGTCCTCTCAGTCTCTATGGGGGTGCCACAAAGGTTCAATCTCCAATGAGCTTTTTCTCTGCATATATATCAATGATGTTGCTCTTGCTGCGGGCGATTCCCTGATCCACCTCTACGCAGACGACACCATTCTATATACTTCCGGCCAGTCCCTGGACACTGTGCTATCTAACCTCCAAACGAGGCTTCAATGCCATACAACACTCCTTCCGTGGCCTCCAACTGCTCTTAAACGCTAGTAAAACCAAATGCATGCTTTTCAACCGATCGCTGCCTGCACCCGCATGCCCGACTAGCATCACCACCCTGGATGGTTCCGACCTTGAATATGTGGACATCTATAAGTACTCTAGGTGTCTGGCTAGACTGTAAACTCTCCTTCAGACTCATATCAAACATCTCCAATTGAAAATCAAGTCAAGAGTCGGCTTATTCCGCAACAAAGCCTCCTTCACTCACACGGCCAAAGTTACCCTAGTAAAACTGACTATCCTACCGATCCTCGACTTCGGCGATGTCATCTACAAAAATGCTTCCAACACTCTACTCAGCAAACTGGATGCAGTTTATCACAGTGCCATCCGTTTTGTCACTAAAGCACCTTATACCACCCACCACTCGACATGTACGCTCACTAGTCGGCTGGCCCGCTACATATTCGTCGCCAGACCCACTGGCTCCAGGTCATCTACAAGTCCATGCTAGGTAAAGCTCCGCCTTATCTCAGTTCACTGGTCACGATGGCAACACCCATCCGTAGCACGCACTCCAGCAGGTGTATCTCACTGATCATCCCTAAAGCCAACACCTCATTTGGCCGCCTTTCGTTCCAGTTCTCTGCTGCCTGTGACTGTGGTGCCAAAATCGCTGAAGTTATGAGACTTTGTCCTCACCAACTGACATCATATCAGGCAGCTAGCATTGCTGCAGCTGTACATAGTCTATCGGTAAATAGCCCACCATTTTACCTACCTCCACATACTGTTTTTATTTATTTACTTTTCTGCTCTTTTGCACCTCAATATCTACCTGCATGACCATCTGATCATTTATCACTCCAGTGTTAATCTGCAAAATTGTAATTATTCGCCTACCTCCTCATGCCTTTTTGCACACAATGTATATAGACTCCTTTTTTTCCCCTACTGTGTTATTGACTTGTTAATTGTTTACTCCATGTGTAACTCTGTGTTGTCTGTTCACACTGCTATGCTATCTTGGCCAGGTCGCAGTTGCAAATGAGAACTTGTTCTCTAACCTAGCCTACCTGGTTAAATAAAGGTAAATAAAAATAAATAAAAAACAAGCAAGCCAAGCACCCATTAATCCAGATGTGCCCTTTTCCTTATCATAAAACTCATGTCATATACAGTGTCAACATTTATGATCACTATGTTGATGTGCAGTTAGCAGATGGCGTCCATACCCTGGGTTGTTCTGAACAGAGCCTGTTTGTCTTACTGACAGAAATGTGGTGGAGAAAGCACTCGTAACTCTCTTCTACGCGCACAAAATTACAATCTGCTTCGCCTTGTGAAAGACTAAAACGTTGTTTTTAGTAACTTAGCTAGCCATGTTGGCAATAAAACATGCTTTCAAATGATGCCCACCTGCCCAGATTATGCTTTATAAATGGACTGTCTATTGGGGAAACAACAGTAATGGTCTAAAGGTGGGGATGCAGGGCTGTTTCAAACCAAACAACTACAAGTCTGCTTGCTGCCATTCCTCAACGGCACACCTAGGAGAGCTCAAAATAGCACCTATAGCGGACTTTGAGTTATAAAAGTGCATTGAAATGACGTAGGAACTGTGCACACTTCAGAGAGAAGGTGTGGAGGAAGTTTGTCTGACGAATTAGGAGGCGGTGGGCCAGTAACCGGATAGTTGCTTGATCGAATCCCTGAGCCAACAAGACAAAAATCTGTTGTTCTGCCCTTGAGCAAGACAGTTAACCAACAACAACTGCTCCCCAGAGCGAAACGATGTCAATTAAGGCAGGTACACCCGCACCTTTCATTCAGATGTGGAAAGTATTCACACCCCTGCTACTTTTCCCACATCGTTACATTACTGACCTTATTCCAAAATGTATTAAATCGTTTTCTCCTCCTCAATCTGCCCATAATATCCCATAATGACAGAAAACAGGTTTTTAGAAAAACCTTATTTACATAGGTTTTCAGACCCTTTGCTATGAGCCTCGAAATTAATCTCAGGTGCATCCTGTTTCCATTGATTATCCTTGAGATGTTTCTACAACTTGAGGTCCACCTGTGGTAAATTCAATTGATTGGACATGATTTCGAAGGATACACACCTGTCTATATAAAGGTCTCACAGTTGACAGCGCATGTCAGAGCCAAAACCAAGCCATGAGGTCGAAGGAATTGTCCGTAGACCTCCGAGACAGGATTGTGTCGAGGCACAGATCTGGGGAATGGTACAAAAACATTTCTGCAGCATTGAAGGTCCTCAAGAACACGGTGGCCTCCATCATTCTTAAATGGAAGAAGTTTGGAACCACCAAGACTCTTCCCGAGCTGGCCCCCAGCCACACTGAGCTATCAGGGAGAAGGGCCTTGGTCAGGGAGGTGACCAAGAACCCGATGGCCTACATCATTCTTAAATGAAGAAGTTTGGAACCACCAAGACTCTTCCTAGAGCTGGCCCCCAGCCACACTGAGCTATCAGGGAGAAGGGCCTTGGTCAGGGAGGTGACCAAGAACCCGATGGTCACTCTGACAGAGCACCAGAGTTCCTCCGTGGAGATGAGAGAATCTTCCAGAAGGACAACCATCACTGCAGAACTCCACTACTCAGGCCTTTATGGTAGAGTGGCCAGACGGAAGCCACTCCTCAGTAAAAGGCACATGACAGCCTGCTTCAACTTGCCCAAAAGGCACCCAAAGACTCTCAGACCATGAGAAACAAGATTCTGAATGCCAAGCGTCACATCTGGAGGGAAACCGGGCACCATCCCTACGGTGTGGGGATGTTTTCAGCGGCACAGACTGGGAGACTAGTCAGGATCGAGGAAGGTGAACGGAGCAAAGTACAGAGAGATCCTTGATGAAAAAGCTACTCCAGAGTGCTCAGGACCTCAGATTGGGGAGAAGGTTCACCATCCAACTGGACAACAACCTAAGCACACAGCCAAGACAACACAGGAGTGGCTTCGGGACAAGTCTCTGAATGTCCTTGAGTGGCCCAGCCAGAGTCCAGACTTGAACCCGATCAAACATCTCTGGAGAGACCTGAAAATAGCTGTGTAGCAACGCTCCCATCCAACCTGACAGAGCTTGTAGTGTCACACCCAAGAAGACCCAAGGCTGTAATTGCTGCCACAGGTGCTTCAACAAAGCACTGAGTAAAGGGTCTGAATACTTATGTAATGTGATATTAAAAAATATATATTATACATTTGTAAAAATGTATAAAAATCTGTTTTTGCTTTGTCATTATGGCGTATTGCGTTTAGATTGATGAGGGGAAAACACGATTTAATACATTTTACTGCACTGTAGGTAGGTCAACTGTCTGTATACACCTTACACACCTGCGTCCAACTCCAGTAACAGCAATGTAATATCTACTGTACAAGCTGCATCACATTCATCTAAAATAGCCAATAATAGCCACTACATCAACCGTTATTTAGATAAGGCTGAGGGAAACAGACCTTTGGATCTGGGAGCTCTGCGGCACCACAGTTATGTGACGAGTGGATCTGGGAGCTCTGCGGCACCACAGTTATGTGACGAGTGGATCTGGGAGCTCTGCGGCACCACAGTTACGTGATGAGTGGAGCTGGGAGCTCTGCGGCACCACAGTTACGTGATGAGTGGATCTGGGAGCTCTGCGGCACCACAGTTACGTGATGAGTGGATCTGGGAGCTCTGCGGCACCACAGTTACGTGATGAGTGGAGCTGAAACTAAATCCCCAAACAGCGTTACACACACAGATGGCAACACCGCACCACAGAAGAAGGAAAATAAATCATTATAGTGTGTGTATGTGAGAGAGAGTCTGGACAACTCACCACTTCAGACACACACACACACTCCCCCCCCCCCGCCTCACGTAGGGGAGAATTTGAGGTCCAATTTTTTTTTTTTTTTTAATTTAACTAGGGATGTCAGTAACCAAGGATCATCATTGTGTGGGCTGGAGGCCGTTGTGGCTGGAGGCTGCAGGCTGCTGTGGTCCTCTGAATTTCACAGGCCTGCCATGTTAATAGGTAGTTTACCAACAGGACTGTTATTATTACAGTCGTGGCCAAATGTTTTGAGAATGACACAAATATATTTTTGTCAGATGTTACTATGGAATACTGAGGTATAATTACAAGCATTTCATAAGTGTCAAAGGTTTTTATTGACAATTACATGAAGTTGATGCAAAGAGTCAATATTTGCAGTGTTGACCCTTCTTTGTCAAGACCTCTGCAATCCGCCCTGGCATGCTGTCAATTAACTTCTGGGCCACATCCTGACTGATGTCCATTCTTGCATAATCAATGCTTGGAGTATGACAGCATTTGTGGGTTTTTGTTTGTCCACCCGCCTCTTGAGGATTAACCACAAGTTCTCAATGAGATTAAGGTCTGGGGAGTTTCCTGGCCACGGACCAAAAATATCAATGTTTTGTTCCCCGAGCCACTTAGTTATCACTTTTGCCTTATGGCAAGGTGCTCCATCATGCTGGAAAAGGCATTGTTCGTCACCAAACTGTTCCTGGATGGTTGGGAGAAGTTGCTCTCGGAGGATGTGTTGGTACCATTCTTTATTCATGGCTGTGTTCTTATGCACAATTGTGAGTGAGCCCACTCCCTTGGCTGAGAAGCAACCCCACACATGAATGGTCTGAATGGTTTACTGTTGGCATGACACAGGACTGATGGTAGCACTCACCTTGACTTCTCCGGACAAGCTTTTTTCCGGATGCCCCAAACAATCGGAAAGGGGATTCATCAGAGAAAATGACTTTACCCCAGTCCTCAGCAGTCCAATCCCTGTACCTTTTGCAGAATATCAGTTTGTCCCTGATGTTTTTCCTGGAGAGAAGTGGCTTCTTTGCTGCCCTTCTTGACATCAGGCCATCCTCCAAAAGTATTCGCCTCACTGTGCGTGCAGATGCACTCTACCATTCCTGAGCAAGCTCTGTACTGGTGGTGCCCCGATCCCGCAGCTGAATCAACTTTAGGAGACGGTCCTGACACTTGCTGGACTTTCTTGGGCGCCCTGAAGCCTTCTTCACAAGAATTGAACCGCTCTCCTTGAAGTTCTTGATGATCCGATAAATGGTTGATTTAGGTGCAATCTTACTGGCAGCAATATCCTTGCCTGTGAAGCCCTTTCTGTGCAAAGCAATGATGATGGCACGTGTTTCCTTGCAGGTAACAATGTGTGACAGAGGAAGAACAATGATTCCAAGCATCACCCTCCTTTTGAAGCTTCCAGTCTGTTATTCGAACTCAATCAGCATGATGTCAGCTGGTCCTTTTGTGGCAGGGCTGAAATGCAGTGGAAATTCAGTTCATTTGCATGGCAAAGAGGGACTTTGCAATGATCACAACTGATCACTGATCACTCATAACATTCTGGAGTATATGCCAATTGCCATCATACAAACTGAGGCAGCAGACTTTGTGAAAATCCATATTTGTGTCATTCTCAAAAATGTTGGCCACGACTGTACACTAGCACATGTTATACGCTCACTGACTAGTGTGTGTTATGTAGAAAACAGCAGGCTGATGAGGAAGGAAAACAGGCTAGCTTCATTGCACCACCATTGGTTAGCCCATAGAAGGTCAGGGGCATATTCATTATGTCATATTGTAGCACAACTAAAATAATAGCACTTATTAAATGGACAAATTCAGGTAGTCCCTTCCTCTTTCAGTCCGTTTTCTTCCGTTTGGTGCCTAATGAATACGACTCAGCTAGCTAACATACTCTGAGTATTAAGCAACATTACTCTACGGTTCATTTCCTTAAGGTCCACTAAGGTCGATCTCAGCTGTGTCCTGGGGCCTGCTCTTAGCTCGCATTGGGGCCCTGCTCCCAGCTCCACCGCGGGGGTCTGCACCCAGCTCCACCGCGGGGGTCTGCACCCAGCTCCACCGCGGGGGTCTGCACCCAGCTCCACCGCGGGGGTCTGCACCCAGCTCCACCGCGGGGGTCTGCTCCCAGCTCCACCGTGGGGTCTGCTCCCAGCTCCACCGTGGGGTCTGCTCCCAGCTCCACCGCGGGGGTCTGCTCCCAGCTCCACCGCGGGGGTCTGCTCCCAGCCCCACCGTGGGGTCTGCTCCCAGCCCCACCGTGGGGTCTGCGCCCAGCTCCACCGTGGGGTCTGCGCCCAGCTCCACCGTGGGGTCTGCTCCCAGCTCCACCGCGGGCGTCTGCTCCCAGCTCCACCGTGGGGTCTGCGCCCAGCCCCACCGTGGGGTCTGCGCCCAGCTCCACCGTGGGGTCTGCGCCCAGCTCCACCGTGGGGTCAGCGCCCAGCTCCACCGTGGGGTCTGCTCCCAGCTCCACCGTGGGGTCTGCGCCCAGCTCCACCGTGGGGTCTGCTCCCAGCCCCACCGTGGGGTCTGCGCCCAGCTCCACCGTGGGGTCTGCGCCCAGCTCCACCGTGGGGTCTGCTCCCAGCTCCACCGTGGGGTCTGCTCCCAGCTCCGCTCTGATGCCCAGTGACTTAGATCTCTGATGACAGTTGAACTCTCTGAGGTGCTCAGTATTCCACTTGCCTGTCAGTATCGGTATACCATCACCGTGATTTAGATCAAATTCCAATCCCAAGAAAAGCAAAGGTCACCAATGGGGGGGGGCATGTGTGTGTGTGTTAGTGTGTAACTCCGCAATGAGCTAAAATGTTGACACTAGAGGAAAAACACCTTAACCACAAAAGCCACAACTCAAAAACACACACATCAGTTCACACACACATTCCCCAAACCCACACACTTCACAAATAACCCAGCAGTGTAATGCCTCATTACCAACACAACACAGGGGAGAGAAGATCTACAATGAACAACAGTCACAGACACACCTAGTCCAACCAGGTATACACAACCCTGATCTGATGATGGAAAGACTGACGGAGGCTAAATGGTTTCTGGGCCCATATTCATACAGCGTCTCAAGAGTAGGAGTGCTGACCTAGGATCAGGTGCTCCCTGTCCAGATGTTATTCATTATGATCTAAAAAAGGCTAAACTGATTCTAGATCAGCACTAATTGGTCTCTCTGAGTCGTCTCAACAGCTCCCAGTAACAAAAGGGTCAATTCAGTATAACAGCATCATGATCTGTAGTTTGGATATGAAGGATGAAGCAATGACTTTAAAAGGTAACACATATGTATCAAGAACACATTCAGGGAGACCAATTATGTAGAATGTGGTTACATCACAGAAACCGAGGACAATGTTGACGTGATCTTCAACACACACAATACCACATTATTAAGACATAATGACGAGAAACAAATTCCCTCCAAAACAACAACGGCCCAAGTGAGCTGGGCTCTTACAACAGAAGAATCACACCATCCACCACATCCCTCCCTAAAATCGGCAACCTATTCCCCATCCAGGAAAAGGGCTCTAATTTCAGACCCAACCCAGGAAAGCATGGCTCAGTGTGGCTCTGCCTCTGCCATCTTGGCTCCAGGTGTCGCCCACGTGTTGTGCGCTAGGCTTAATTAGCTGGAAACTGACGGTCCCGAGGCTGCAAGCGCATTAATGAGCCCTCCGCTCCCAAACAACACACACATGTTGCAGTCAGAATCGAGCTGCGAGAGCTTTCTCTGGTCTTTCTGTGCCAGCTGGCTCTCACACTCACACACACACACACATCCCCTTGCCTCACTCCTCAAAAAGAACACTTCACCAGCACAAGCTCACTGAAACACACACACACACACCTCTGTTCATTAGCTTAACCAGCTGGAACCTCTATAACCCTCTCCTGAAGCACGACCCAGAGTCCCCTCCTGGAGCCAACCCACTGCACTCCATTCTGTCACCTCCCCCTCTAACAGAGCTCCTCTCTGTTGGGACCAGGATCCTCCCATAATCATTAGCTGATTAGCTCAACTCCCTGCAAATACACTAACTGACACACAAACACAATCTCATAGACACACCCACACACAAACATCATGATCTCATAGAAACAAACAAACAAAAACAACTCTCTCCCTCTCTCTAAGAAAATTAACAAGCCTAACTTCCCAAAATGTCCTGCACACAAAGCACAGTAGTGAACATTCTCTATTTAATTCCACATAAGAAATGCACTCCAACAGACTGGAGGGGAAGGACCCTGTCATAGAATCTAGATGAATAAACACTTAAATAATAACTGGCTTCAGCACAGGGATGAATGGAATAACCATATGATGTTATTATATGACTCTGTGCAGGAAATATTTAGAACAGTAAAATCCCATCTTCATTACACGTCATTCCTTCCATACAAGCTAGATCCTTTTAAACCAGAACTGACACTGGAGGAGAGGCAGTAGGCAAGACTGTCCCAAATGGCACCCTATTCCCTATATACTGCGCTACTTTTCACCAGAGTTCGGGCCCCGGTCAAAAAAGCAGTGCACTATATAGGGAATAGGGTGCCGTTTGGGATGCGGCCCAGGCAGTAATACAGGGAGCTACAATAGGCAAGCAAAAAGGGATGGAGGGAGAATGAATGGGGCAACATCTGGGTAGAGTTAGCCGGTAGCCATTAGCAGGCCCTGCTCACACTTACAGGCCAAACCACACGACCAACAACATTGGACACTTTATGAAACACAAAGCCTTCACTATCTCATCCTGGAATATCCAAGGCCTGAGTCCATCTGCCTTTGGCCTAAAGAGCAGGAACCTGGACTTCACCAAAGAAATCGGAAATGCAGACATTGTCATCCTACAAGAAACATGGTATAGAGGAGACGGACCCACTGGTTGCCCTCTAGGTTACAGATAGCTGGAAGTCCCATCCCATCCACTAAACTACCAGGTGTGAAACAGGGAAGGGACTCAGGGGGTATGCTAATTTGGTATAGAGCAGACCTAACTCACTTTTTTAAATGAATCAAAACAGGAACATTTTACATTTAGGCTAGAAATTCAAAAGCAAATTATCTTAACAGAAACAAAATGTCCTCCTGTGTGCTACCTATATCCCCTACTAGAATCCCCATACTTTAATGAAGACAGCTTCTCCATCCTGGAGGGGGAAATCAATCATTTCCAGGCCCAGGGACATGTACTAGTCTGTGGCAACCTAAATGCCAGAACCGGACAAACACCTGCCTGGAGGTGACAGCATTCCCTCCCCCATATACCCCCCTAGGCACAACATAACCACAAAAAACGGGTCACAACTCCTGCAGCTCTGTCGCAGGCTGGGTATGTACATAGTCAATGGTAGGCTCCAAGGGACCTCCTATGGTAGGTACTTGAGGTCGACCGATTAATTGGAATGGCCGATTAATTAGGGCCGATTTCAAGTTTTCATAACAATCGGAAATCGGTATTTTTGGGCGCTGATTTTGCAGATTCATTTATTTTATACCTTTATTTAACTAGGCAAGTCAGTTAAAAACACATTCTTATTTTCAATGACGGCCCAGAAACGGTGGGTTAACTGCCTTGTTCAGGGGCAGAACGACAGATTTTTACCTTGTCCGCTCAGGGGATCCAATCTTGCAACGTTACAGTTAACTCTCATTGCACTCCACGAGGAGCCTGCCTGTTACGTGAATGCAGTAGAAGCGAAGGTAAGTTGCTAGCTAGCATTAAACTTATCTTATAAAAAACAATTAATCAATCATAATCACTAGTTATAACTACACATGGTTGATGATATTACTAGTTTATCTAGCGTGTCCTGTGTTGCATAAAATCGATGCAACGCTGGGGGATGATTTAACAAAAGCACATTTGCGAAGAAAGCATAAACACCAATGCCTTTCTTAAAATCAATACACAGAAGTATACATTTTTAAACCTGCATATTTAGCTAAAAGAAATCCAGGTTAGCAGGCAATATTAACCAGGTGAAATTGTGTCACTTCTCTTGCGTCATTGCACGGAGAGTCAGGGTATATGCAACAGTTTGGCCGCCTGGATCATTGCTGTAACGGGCGTTCTTCGCTTGTCGAAAGAGAGGACCGAAATGCAGCGTGGTGGTTACTCATGTCTTTAATGAAGAAAATGACGATACATGAAATAACTTATAAATACAAAACAACAAACGGAACAAACCTAATTACAGCCTATCTGGTGAAACTACACAGAGACAGGAACAATCACCCACGAAATACACAGTGAAACCCAGGCTACCTAAATACGGTTCCCCATCAGAGAAAACAAGAATCACCTGACTTGATTGAGAACCGCCTCAGGCAGCCAAGCCTATACTAGACACACCCCTAATCAACCACAATCCCAATGCCTACAAAAACCCCAATAAGACAATACAATAACCCCATGTCACACCCTGGCCTGAACAAATAATATAGAAAACACAAAATACTAAGACCAAGGCGTGACAATTGCGAACTAATTTGCCAGAATTTTACATAATTATGACATAACATTGAAGGTTGTGCAATGTAACAGGAATATTTAGACTGATGGATGCCACCCGTTAGATAAAATACCGAATGGTTCCGTATTTCACTAAAATAATAAACATTCTGTTTTTGAAATGATAGTTTCCGGATTCAACCATATTGATGACCTAAGGCTTGTATTTCTGTGTGTTGTTATGTTATAATTACGTCTATGATTTGATAGAGCAGTCTGACTGAGCGATGGTAGGCAGCAGGCTCGTAAGCATTCATTCAAACAGCACTTTGTGCGTTTTGCCAGCAGCTCTTTGCAAGCAGCGCTGTTTATGACTTCAAGCCTATCAGCCTAATGGCTGGTGTAACCGATGTGAAATGGCTAGCTAGTTAGCTGGGTGTACGCTAATAGCATTTCAAATGTCACTCGCTCTGAGACTTGAGTAGTTATTCCCTTGCTCTGCAAGGGCTGCGGCTTTTGTGGAGCGATGGGTAACGCTGCTTCGAGGGTGGCTGTTGTCGTTGTGTTCCTGGTTCAAGCCCAGGTAGGGGCGAGGAGAGGGACGGAAGCTATACTGTTACACTAGCAATACTAAAGTGCCTATAAGGACATCCAATAGTCAAAGGTATAAGAAATACAAATGGTATAGAGAGAAATAGTCCTATAATTCCTATAATAACTACAACCTAAAACCTCTTACCTTGGAATATTGAAGTCTCATGTTAAAAGGAACCACCAACTTTCATATGTTCTCATGTTCTGAGCAAGGAACTTAAACGTTAGCTTTCTTACATGGCAAATATTGCACTTTTACTTCTCCAACACTTTGTTTTTGCATTATTTAAATCAAATTGAACATGTTTCATTATTTATTTGAGGCTAAATTGATTTCATTGATGTATTATATTAAGTTAAAATAGGTGTTCATTCAGTATTGCTGTAATTGTCATTATTACAAATACATTTTTAAATTATAAAAAAATATATAAAAATAAAAAATTGGCAGATTAATCGGTACCGGTGTTGAAAGATCATAAAATCGGTCGACCTCTAGTAGTTACACCTATAACCCATGGCCCTTTAAGGTTGTGAGGTCTGGGGTCTGCTCACCAACCAAGAATTCACAAAATGGGACAAAACCAAACTCTGCATGCAGAATTCTGCAAACATATCCTCAGTGTACAACGTAAAACACCAAATGCATTCAGAGCAGAATTAGCCGATACCCGCTCATTTTCAAAATCCAGAAAAGAGCCGTTAAATTCTACAACCACCTAAAAGGAAGTGATTCCCAAACCTTCCATAACAAAGCAAAATAATTTGCAAATAAATTCATTAAAGATCCTACAATGTGATTTTCTCTGGATTTGTTTTCCTAATTTTGTCTGTCATAGTTGAAGTGTACCTATGATGAAAATTACAGGCCTCTCATCTTTTTATGTGGGAGAACTTGCACAATTGGTGGCTGACTAAATACTTTTGCCCCATTGTAACTGTTATAGTTCAGGTTCTTTAGAGGTTTCTGATTCCTTAAAAAGGTCTAAATTACTTAACAGGTTTTCCCTTTTTCTTCATCCAAATAATGTATTCTCACACATACCATCTTTCAGCACTGCCAAAGAATGAGATGTTGATACTTCCTTGAGAATAAAAAGTGTTTAGGTCAGAGAACATCTAACACCAGCACATCATGTGGTATCACGTCAACATTGTGAAACAAGAAATACAACATCCATAAAGTACAGAATGGGAACTATCCAAGAAAACGTCAAAGCTCGTACTCAGAGCTTACACACATTCCCCATTACACAAGGAATCAATCTAACCATGTTTCTAACAGTGGTTTTTAATACACCCAGTCACGCTGTCCGCTGGACTTGGGCCATTGCTGTTCAATTTCAATTCAGAAGTGGCTAGATGGTTACTATAGCAACCTTGTTAACTGTGAACTTTGTCTGAAAACAAACAGGTTTTAATAAGTGGACTGTGTTTCCAATACTGATTCCTCTTCTCCCATTGTAAACGTGTGGGTGTGTTTCCAACAACAATTCCTCTTCCATCCCTGTTGTAAACATGTCATGGCTGAACTATCCCACAGTCTACCTACCCAGATATGGGCTTCTCCTCAACAACAACTTTGACCTCAGTTTTTTCCTTTCTGGATTATAGGCTCATATATAATACAGTTCAACAAGATAACACAGACAGCAATCAATAAACACATCAGGTAGTACAGTACAGTGTTGGGGAATGGAGCCACAGAGATCAGACTTAATGCCGACCTGGCATTCTGTAGTAGGGTTTAATGCTGGCCTGCCACTCTGTAGTAGGGTTTAATGCTGGCCTGCCACTCTGTAGTAGGGTTTAATGCTGGCCTGCCACTCTGTAGTAGGGTTTAATGCTGGCCTGGTACTCAGGACGGACTGTATCGCTGTCGTCTCTGTAGTAGGGTTTAATGCTGGCCTGGTACTCAGGACGGACTGTATCGCTGTAGACTCTGTAGTAGGGTTTAATGCTGGCCTGCCACTCTGTAGTAGGGTTTAATGCTGGCCTGGTACTCAGGACTGACTGTATCGCTGTAGTCTCTGTAGTAGGGTTTAATGCTGGCCTGCCACTCTGTAGTAGGGTTTAATGCTGGCCTGGTACTCAGGACGGACTGTATCGCTGTCGTCTCTGTAGTAGGGTTTAATGCTGGCCTGGTACTCAGGACGGACTGTTTCACTGTAATCTCTGTAGTAGGGTTTAATGCTGGCCTGCCACTCTGTAGTAGGGTTTAATGCTGGCCTGGTACTCAGGACAGACTGTATCACTGTAGTAGGGTTTAATGCTGGCCTGCCACTCTGTAGTAGGGTTTAATGCTGGCCTGGTACTCAGGACGGACTGTATCGCTGTCGTCTCTGTAGTAGGGTTTAATGCTGGCCTGGTACTCAGGACGGACTGTATCGCTGTCGTCTCTGTAGTAGGGTTTAATGCTGGTACTCAAGAGAGACTATCGCTGTATCCACTGTGGTCGTCGCCCTCATGCTGAAGATGGAGATTCACATTAAAAGAGACAAAAATATGAATTTCTCTCAAACGTGGAAGTTAAAAGTTTTGTTCTTGACCTTTTAATATTTCTGACGTGTCTACTATGTGTCTAACCTGGAGATTCGAGTCAAAATCAATCTATAAGAGTCTGTGTTCGTGCCTGCGTTCGTGTGTGCATGCATGTGCATGCATCAACTACAAATACTTAGGTGTCTGGTTAGACTGTAAACTCTCCTTCCAGACCCATATCAAACATCTCCAATCCAAAATTAAATCTAGAATTGGCTTCCTATTTCGCAACAAAGCATCCTTCACTCATGCTGCCAAACATACCCTTGTAAAACTGACCATCCTACCAATCCTCGACTTTGGCGATGTCATTTACAAAATAGCCTCCAATAACCTACTCAACAAATTGGATGCAGTCTATCACAGTGCAATCCGTTTTGTCACCAAAGCCCCATATACCACCCACCATTGCGACCTGTACGCTCTCGTTGGCTGGCCCTCGCTTCATACTCGTCGCCAAACCCACTGGCTCCATGTCATCTACAAGACCCTGCTAGGTAAAGTCCCCCTTATCTCAGCTCGCTGGTCACCATAGCATCTCCCACCTGTAGCACACGCTCCAGCAGGTATATCTCTCTAGTCACCCCTAAAACCAATTCTTTCTTTGGCCGCCTCTCCTTCCAGTTCTCTGCTGCCAATGACTGGAACGAACTACAAAAATCTCTGAAACACTTATCTCCCTCACTAGCTTTAAGCCCAAACAACTACCTCTTTCCCAACTGTATTTAATTTATTTATTTATTTTGCTCCTTTGCACCCCATTATTTTTATTTCTACTTTGCACATTCTTCCATTGCAAATCTACCATTCCAGTGTTTTATTGTGCTATATTGTATTTACTTTGCCACCATGGCCTTTTTTTGCCTTTACCTCCCTTCTCACCTCATTTGCTCACATTGTATATAGACTTGTTTATACTGTATTATTGACTGTATGTTTGTTTTACTCCATGTGTAACTCTGTGTCGTTGTATCTGTCGAACTGCTTTGCTTTATCTTGGCCAGGTCGCAATTGTAAATGAGAACTTGTTCTCAACTTGCCTACCTGGTTAAATAAAGGTGAAATAAAAAAGAAATAAAAAAATGTGAACATGCTCAGATGCCTGCATACACACGTCTATCCATGCATACTGTAGTAGAACTATAGAACTGTAGTAGAACTACTGCTAAGGGAATCTGCAGTATGATCTGAGCTACTTTGCAGCCAAGAGTGTTTTTCCAATTGGATCGGGCCGGCTTCCCGGTGCACCTTCCAACTCTCCCATTAGGGTCCACAAGGACGCACAGAGCTCCGAGCTTCCGGACACTGTGATGAATAAGATCTCCAGATGCTGCACTTGATTAATTTATTACAATTGTTTCTTCCAATTATTGATAAACATGCACCTGTTAAGAAATTGACTCCATGGATAGATGAGATACTGAAAAACTGTATGGTTGAAAGAGATGGGGAAAATGGAGTGACTAATAAGTCCGGCTGCACATCTAACTGGCTGACTTATTGCCAATTGAGAAACGATGTGACTAAACTCAACAAAAAGAAGAAGACACAGAACTCTGAAGATCAATGACAAAGAATGATGGGGAAAAACTTGAGTACTTTAAATGAAATTATGGGCACAAAGACAAATTCAATAAAAAAAATGTAATTCTCAATCAGATGGCTTACTTATCACAAAACCATTTGATGTTGCAAATTATTTAAATTAGAACTTCATTGGCAGACGTCAAACTTAGGGAGGAAATGCCAATAACAGTGAGCCATTGCATTCATGCATAAATAAATAAAAATAAATAAGTTTGAATTTAAAATTAAAATTTTAAGTTTGAATTTTGTAAAGTTGTGTGGGAGAGGTGGGAAAATGATTGTAATTGATCAATAATGACAAACCTCCTGCCATTGACAACTTAGATGGAAAGCTACTGAGGATGGTAGTTGACTATAGCCACTCCTATCTGTCATATCTTTAATCTGAGCCTAAAGGAAATTCTTTGTCCTCAGGCCTGGAAGGAAGCCAAAGTCATTCCGCTACCCAAGTAAAGTGGTGTTTACTGGTTCTTACAGCAGACCTATCAGCTTGTTACTAGCTCTTAGCAAACTGTTGGGAAAAAATGGTGTTTGACCAAATACAATGCTAGTTCTCTGTAAACAAATTGACAACAGATTTTCAGCATGCATATAGAGAAGGGCACTCAACATGTACTGCACTGACACAAATACTGATGATTGGTTGAAATAAATTGATAATAAGAAGACTGTGGGAACTGTACTGTTAGATCCTAGTGCAGCCTTTCATATGATTCACCATAACCTCTGTTGAGAAAACTGATGTTTTATGGATTTTCAAACTGTGCCATATCATGGATTCAGAACTATATATATCTAATAGAAATCAGAGGGTTTTCTTTAATATCAAACT
>NW_027036890.1:5000-12500 GCF_034236695.1 Oncorhynchus nerka | reverse complement strand
CATTCTACTGATGTAATATTGTATTATATTATTACCATTATGCTGATGTGTGCTGTACTATATTATTGCAAGTTATGCTGATGTATTGCATGCTATATTATTACCATTCTACTGATGTAATATTGTATTATATTATTACCATTCTACTGATGTATTACTGTACTATATTATTACCATTCTACTGATGTATTACTGTACTATATTATGACCATTCTACTGATCTAATATTGTACTATATTAATACCATTCTACTGATGTAACATTTAGTATTATATTAATACCATTCTACTGATGTAATACTGTACTATATTAGTACCATTATACTGATGTAATATTGTATTATATTTCTGGATTTGTATGGGTTGGTTGCAGTAGGCTGCTGAGGAGGAGCGGCTCATAATAATGTCAAGGCAGGAGCAGAAATGAATAATCATCCCGACACACTGGAGAAACCATGGAAACCGTCTGTCTGATCATATTTGTCATTTGATTGGCTCATTCGATACCTGCTCCTCTCCCCCATTCTTAGGTTTCTGCCGCCTGTGGCTGGGTGTGTTTACATTACATTGAGCTGATGTAGGTCTATAGACATTGGTATGGCTGGGTGTGGTTACATTACATTGAGCTGATGTAGGTCTATAGACATTGGTATGGCTGGAGTGTGGTTACATTACATTGAGCTGATGTAGGTCTATAAACATTGGTATGGCTGGGTGTGTTTACATTACATTGAGCTGATGTAGGTCTATAGACATTGGTATGGCTGGGTGTGTTTACATTACATTGAGCTGATGTAGGTCTATAAACATTGGTATGGTAACAGGTGTGTTTCCATTACATTGAGCTGATGTAGGCCTATAAACATTGGTATGGCTGGAATTGTGTTTACATTACATTGAGCTGATGTAGGCCTATAGACATTGGTATGGTTGGTTGTGTTTACATTACATTGAGCTGATGTAGGTCTATAGACATTGGTATGGCTGGGTGTGGTTACATTACATTGAGCTGATGTAGGCCTATAGACATTGGTATGGCTGGGTGTGGTTACATTACATTGAGCTGATGTAGGCCTATAGACATTGGTATGGCTGGTTGTGGTTACATTACATTGAGCTGCTCTAGGCCTATAGACATTGGTATGGCTGGGTGTGGTTACATTACATTGAGCTGATGTAGGCCTATAGACATTGGTATGGCTGGTTGTGGTTACATTACATTGAGCTGCTCTAGGTCTATAGACATTGGTATGGCTGGGTGTGGTTACATTACATTGAGCTGATGTAGGCCTATAGACATTGGTATGGCTGGTTGTGTTTACATTACATTGAGCTGATGTAGGTCTATAGACATTGGTATGGCTGGGTGTGGTTACATTACATTGAGCTGATGTAGGCCTATAGACATTGGTATGGCTGGTTGTGTTTACATTGCATTGAGCTGCTCTAGGCCTATAGACTGGGTGTGGTTATTACATTGAGCTGATGGCCTATAGGGTGGCTGGTGTGGTTACATTACATTGAGCTGCTCTGGGCCTATAGACATTGTTATGGCTGGAATGTGTTTACATTACATTGAGCTGATGTAGGCCTATAAACATTGGTATGGCTGGGTGTGTTTACATTACATTGAGCTGTCTACATTCAACCAAGCCAAACCATATATGACATTTTAGAGAGTTGGACCAACTTTTTGCAATGTTGAATATTGTTCTAATTAGACATTCAGTTACATAGCACAGTTTAAATATCCCCGTAATGTTGCTGGGGAGCGATAGATTATTCATTAAAGCATCATAATGCAGAAACCTCAAATTCCCAGCTCTAAATACCTGACTCAGCAACTCTCTAAATACCTGACTCAGCAACTCTCTAAAATACCTGACTCAGCATCTCTCTAAATACCTGACTCTGCAACTCTCTAAATACCTGACTCAGCAACTCTCTAAAATACCTGACTCTACAACTCTAAATATATGGCTCTGCAACTCTCTAAATATATGGCTCAGCAACTCTCTAAATACATGGCTCAGCAACTCTCTAAATATATGGCTCTACAACTCTCTAAATACCTGGCTCAGCAACTCTCTAAATATATGGCTCTACAACTCTCTAAATACCTGGCTCATCAACTCTCTAAATATGGCTCTACAACTCTCTAAATATATGCTCTACAACTCTCTAAATACCTGGCTCTGCAACTCTCTAAATACCTGGCTCTGCAACTCTCTAAATATGGCTCTACAACTCTCTAAATACCTGGCTCTACAACTCTCTAAATATATGGCTCTACAACTCTCTAAATACCTGGCTCAGCAACTCTCTAAATACCTGCCTCTGCAACTCTCTAAATACCTGGCTCTGCAACTCTCTAAATATGTGGCTCAGCAACTCTCTAAATGCCTGGCTCTGCAACTCTCTAAATACCTGGCTCTGCAACTCTCTCTAAATATGTGGCTCAGCAACTCTCTCTAAATGCCTGACTCTGCAACTCTCTAAATATGTGGCTCAGCTCTCTAAATACCTGGCTCTGCAACTCTCTAAATATGTGGCTCTGCAACTCTCTAAATACCTGGCTCTGCAACTCTCTAAATATGTGGCTCAGCAACTCTCTAAATGCCTGGCTCTGCAACTCTCTAAATATATGGCTCCAGCAACTCTCTAAATACCTGGCTCTGCAACTCTCTAAATATATGGCTCATCAACTCTCTAAATACCTGGCTCTGCAACTCTCTAAATATCTCTGACTCTCTAAATGCCTGACTCAGCAGCTCTCTAAATACCTGACTCTGCAACTCTCTAAATACTGGCTCTGCAACTCTCTACAAATGCCACTCCAGCTCTCTAAATATGGCTCTGCAACTCTCCTAAATACCTGGCTCTGCAGGCTCTGCAACTAAATACCTGGCTCTGCAACTCTCTAAATATGTGGCTCTGCAACTCTCTAAATACCAGAGCTCTGCAACTCTCTAAATACCTGGCTCTGCAACTCTCTAAATACATGGCTCTGCAACTCTCTAAATACCTGACTCTGCAACTCTCTAAATATATGGCTCTGCATCTCTCTAAATACCTGGCTCTGCAACTCTCTAAATATCTGGCTCCTCAACTCTCTAAATATATGGCTCTACAACTCTCTAAATACCTGGCTCTGCAACTCTCTAAATATATGGCTCTACAACTCTAAATACCTGGCTCTGCAACTCTCTAAATATGTGGCTCTGCAACTCTCTAAATATGTGGCTCAGCAACTCTCTAAATGCCAGGCTCTGCAACTCTCTAAATATGTGGCTCAGCAACTCTCTAAATGCCAGGCTCTGCAACTCTCTAAATATGTGGCTCTGCAACTCTCTAAATACCTGGCTCTGCAACTCTCTAAATATATGGCTCTGCAACTCTGTAAATACCTGGCTCTGCAACTCTCTAAATACGTGGCTCAGCAACTCTCTAAATGCCAGGCTCTGCAACTCTCTAAATATGTGGCTCAGCAACTCTCTAAATACCTGACTCCACGCTCTCTAAATATAGCAAAAAACCAGCAACTCTCTAAATATAGCAAACAATCTGCAACTCTCTAAATATATGGCTCTGCAGCTCTCTAAAATATCTGGCTCTACAACTCTCTAAATATATGGCTCTGCAACTCTCTAAATATGGCTCTACAACTCTCTAAATACGGCTCTGCAGCTCTCTAAATATATGAAGCTCTGCAACTCTCTAAATACCTGACTCTGCAACTCTCTAAATATATGGCTCTGCATCTCTCTAAATACCTGGCTCTGCAACTCTCTAAATATCTCTGGCTCCTCCAACTCTCCTAAATATATGGCTCTACAACTCTCCTAAATACCTGGCTCTGCAACTCTCTAAATATATGGCTCTACAACTCTCTAAAATACCTGGCTCTGCAATCCCTAAATACCTAGCTCTGCAACTCTCTAAATACCTGGCTCTGCAACTCTCTAAATATGTGGCTCAGCAACTGCCAGGCTCTGCAACTCTCTAAATATGTGGCTCAGCAACTCTCTAAATGCCAGGCTCTGGTGGCTCTGCAACTCTAAATACCTGGCTCTGCAACTCTCTAAATATCTGGCTCTACAACTCTGTAAATACCTGGCTCTGCAACTCTCTAAATATGTGGCTCAGCAACTCTCTAAATGCCAGGCTCTGCAACTCTGTGGCTCAGCAGCTCTCTAAATACCTGACTCCAACTCTCTAAACATATGGCTCTGCAACTCTCTAAATATATGGCTCTGCAACTCTAAATATCTGACTCTAAATTCTCTAAATACCCGGCTCTGCAACTCTCTAAATACCTGGCTCTGCAACTCTCTAAATACCTGACTCTGCAACTCTCTAAATACCTGGCTCTGCAACTCTCTAAATATATGGCTCTGCAACTCTCTAAATATATGGCTCTACAACTCTCTAAATACCTGGCTCTGCAATCTCTAAATATATGGCTCAGCAACTCTCTAAATATATGGCTCTGCAACTCTATATGGCTAAATATATGGCTCTGCAACTCTAAATATATGGCTCTACAACTCTCTAAATACCTGGCTCTGCAACTCTCTAAACATATGGCTCTACAATCTCTAAAATACCTGGCTCTGCAACTCCTAAATATATGGCTCTACTGGCTCTGCAACTCTCTAAAATATATGGCTCTACAACTCTCTAAATACCTGGCTCTGCAACTCTCTAAATATATGGCTCTGCAACTCTCTAAATACCTGGCTCTGCATCTCTCTCTAAATACCTCTGCAACTTCTAAATATGGCTCTACAACTCTCTAAATACCTGGCTCTGCAACTCCTAAATATGTGGGCTCTAAACTCTCTAAATATGTGGCCTCTAAATGTCAGGCTCTGCAACTCTCTAAATATGTGGCTCAGCAACTCTCTAAATACCTGGCTCTGCAACTCTCTAAATATATGGCTCTGCAACCTGGCTCTGCAACTCTCTAAATATATGGCTCTGCAACTCTCTAAATACCTGACTCTGCAACTCTCTAAATACCTGGCTCTGCAACTCTCTAAATATATGGCTCTGCAACTCTCTAAATATATGGCTCTGCAACTCTCTAAATATATGGCTCTGCAACTCTCTAAATATATGGCTCTGCAACTCTCTAAATATATGGCTCTGCAACTCTCTAAATATATGGCTCTGCAACTCTCTAAATATCTGGCTCTGCAACTCTCTAAATATATGGCTCTGCAACTCTCTAAATACCTGGCTCTGCAACTCTCTAAATATGGCTCTGCAACTCTCTAAATACCTGGCTCCACAAATCTCAAATATGGCTCTGCAACTCTCTAAATACTCTGCAACTCTCTAAATATATGGCTCTGCAACTCTAAATATATGGCTCTGCAACTCTCTAAATATATGGCTCTGCAACTCTCTAAATACTCTGCAACTCTCTAAATATCTGGCTCTGCAACTCTCTAAATATATGGCTCTGCAACTCTCTAAATACCTGGCTCTGCAAATCCTAAATATATAGCTCTGCAACTCTCTAAATATATGGCTCTGCAACTCTCTAAATATATGGCTCTGCAACTCTCTAAATATATAGCTCTGCAACTCTCTAAATATATGGCTCTGCAACTCTCTAAATACCTGGCTCTGCAACTCTCTAAATATATAGCTCTGCAACTCTCTAAATATATGGCTCTGCAACTCTCTAAATACCAGGCTCTGCAACTCTCTAAATATATGGCTCTGCAACTCTCTAAATACCTGGCTCCACAACTCTCTAAATATATGGCTCTGCAACTCTCTAAATATCTGGCTCTACAACTCTCTAAATATATGGCTCTACAACTCTCTAAATACCTGGCTCTGCAACTCTAAAATATATGGCTCTGCAACTCTCTAAATACCTGGCTCCACAACTCTCTAAATATATGGCTCTGCAACTCTCTAAATATCTGGCTCTACAACTCTCTAAATATATGGCTCTACAACTCTCTAAATACCTGGCTCTGCAACTCTCTAAATATATAGCTCTGCAACTCTCTAAATATATGGCTCTGCAACTCTCTAAATATATGGCTCTGCAACTCTCTAAATATATAGCCTGCAAACTCTCTAAATATGGCTCTGCAACTCTAAATACCTGGCTCTGCAACTCTCTAAATATATAGCTCTGCAACTCTCTAAATATATGGCTCTGCAACTCTCTAAATACCAGGCTCTGCAACTCTCTAAATATATGGCTCTGCAACTCTCTAAATACCTGGCTCCACAACTCTCTAAATATATGGCTCTGCAACTCTCTAAATATCTGGCTCTACAACTCTCTAAATATATGGCTCTACAACTCTCTAAATACCTGGCTCTGCAACTCTCTAAATAATTGGCTCTGCAACTCTCTAAATATATGGCTCTGCATACAACCAACCAACATGAATACAGGCGCATGTGAATGTCATGTGTCCTGAGTGGTAAGTAGAAACACATCTATCTCTGTTAAGGTCCTCTACGTCATTCACTGGTAATTAATACTTACATAAATATCTGCACCATAAAATCCATCCTGGTAAACAACACTGCAAAGGATGCAAACACAAACAAAACAAACAAACACAAACATCCATATTAGTGCAAGTTGACATGCAGGCACCATCTAGACACCAACCCTCTCTGTCTGTGGAGAGGTTAGTTTGTCCAATCAAAAACCACCAGACATGAGAGGGGTGGAGCCAAACAGGGAAGTTCTGCAGGCACTCTCCTCTTCCTACTCTGTCTCTCTTTGTGAATCCCAAACCAGCGCCTTGCCCCCCACCAACTCTCTCAGAAGGCCCTCTGTTGTCACGTGTTGCTGACGAAACTCAGAGGGTGACTTCCAGAGTGGTGAGGGGATCAATAAACCTATCAAAGTCAGTACTCATGCCGCATTCAAAACAACTGGGAACTCGCAAATCTCTGACGTCTGACTTCAGTGTGTTCAAGACAACTGAGAACTGTGAAAAAAACTAGCTCTGAATTCGATAAAAAAAAAAAAAAAATGTAACGGTCATCCAACTCTTGTGAATTCCAAGTGGGAAACTCAGGCATCTTTCTAGAGCTTTCTGAGGCTTTCACTGACGGCACGATTTGACCTCTTTTCCCCCCCCAGAGTTCCCAGTTGTCTTGAAAGCACCAACACTCCGGACTTGAATGGTGCAATTCAGTTCCACATTTAAATAAACAAAACAAGCAAGAAATGAAAATGAACAAATCCCCCTGTCGCTTAACAAAATATAACAGTTAGCATGAGTGCTATGTCATCTTTTATACGTGTCGAGTCAGGACATCGGACATAAACAACACTTGTCATTTCATTCGAAATAGCCCCTCTATTATTTGTGTGAAATTGCGCAAAGTAAAAAAAAAATAACGCAGTGCCTTATGGGATTCCACTTCTCTCTGAAGCTGGCAGCATTGCAGGCTCAGTAGAAGTGACTACCGGTGGGGCTAATTAGCCCCTACACCCTCTATAGTTTTACCT
>NW_027036889.1:0-16285 GCF_034236695.1 Oncorhynchus nerka | reverse complement strand
ACCCATTTATAACCCATACATAATGCATTTATAACCCATACATAACCCATTTATAACCCATACATAACCCATTCATAACCCATACATAATGCATCTATAACCCATTTATAACCCATACATAATGCATTCATAACCCATACATAATGCATTCATAACCTCATAACCCATTTATAACCCATACATAACCCATTCATAACCCATACATAACCCATTCATAACCTCATAACCCATACATAATGCATTTATAACCCATACATAACCCATTTATAACCCATACATAACCCATTCATAACCTCATAACCCATACATAATGCATTTATAACCCATACATAACCCATTTATAACCCATACATAACCCATTCATAACCCATTTATAACCCATACATAACCCATTCATAACCCATACATAACCCATTTATAACCCATTCATAACCCATACATAACCCATTTATAACCCATACATAACCCATTTATAACCCATTCATAACCTCATAACCCATTTATAACCCATTTATAACCCATACATAATGCATTCATAACCCATTCATAACCCATTTATAACCCATTTATAACCCATTTATAACCCATACATAATGCATTTATAACCCATTTATAACCCATTCATAACCTCATAACCCATTTATAACCCATTTATAACCCATACATAATGCATTTATAACCCATTTATAACCCATACATAACCCATTCATAACCCATTTATAACCCATTTATAACCCATTTATAACCCATTTATAACCCATTCATAACCCATTCATAACCCATTTATAACCCATTTATAACCCATTTATAACCCATTTATAACCCATTCATAACCCATTCATAACCCATTTATAACCCATTCATAACCCATTTATAACCCATTTATAACCCATTTATAACCCATTTATAACCCATTTATAACCCATTCATAACCCATTTATAACCCATTATAACCCATTCATAACCCATTTATAACCCATTTCTAACCCATTTATAACCCATTTATAACCCATCTATTCATAACCCATTTATAACCCATTCATAACCCATTCATAACCCATTTATAACCCATTTATAACTCATCATAACCCATTCATAAACCCATTTATAACTTTATAACCCATTATAAATCTATTTATAACCCATTCATAACCCATTTATAACCTATTTATAACCCATTTATAACCCATTCATAACCCATACATAACCCATTCATAACCCATACATAACAGTCAATATCACCGTCATGAGTCCTCTATCAGACGTCCTCGCCTTTCTCCCAGCTCCGTTCTCCTTCCAGCCTCGGGGTCTTCTCAGCCCGGTCTGATAACAGTCATCAACAACAGTGAGATCCTCTATCAGCCCTGTGTCCAAATAGACTGAAACCCTCTATGTAGCACCTATACACATCTGGAGGACTTACCACAGGGGATCCTGAACTGACTCTAGAAAAGGCATGGAACCCCACTAGAAACCACATCTCTCCACCTCTGCCACCATCTCCACCTCTCCATCTCCCCACCTCCATCCCTCCACCCCTCCATCTCTCTACCTCTCCATCCTCTCCATCTCTCCACCCCTCCATCTCTCTACCTCTCCATCTCCCCACCTCCATCTCTCCATCTCTCTACCTCTCCATCTCCATCTCTACACCTCTCGCCATCTCTCCACCTCTCCATCTCTCCACTCCTCCATCTCTCCACTCCTCCATCTCTCCACCCCTCCATCTCTCCACCTCTCCATCTCTCCATCTCTCCATCTCTCCACCCCCTCCCTCTCCATCCCTCCATCTCTCCACCCCTCCATCCCTCCACCCCTCCAATCTCTCCATCTCTCCACCCCTCTCTCCATCTCTCCATCTCTCAATCTCTCCATCTCCATCTCTCCACCCCTCCATCTCTCCACTCTCCACCTCTCCACCCCCTCCATCTCTCCACCCCTCCATCTCTCCACCTCTCCACCCCTCCAATCTCTCCATCCCTCCATCTCTCCACCTCTCCACCCTCCATCTCTCACCACCTCCATCTCTACACTCCTCCATCTCTCCACCCCTCCTATCCCTCCACCTCCACCTCTCCACCCCTCCATCTCTCCACCCCTCCATCTCTCCGCCCCTCCCTCTCCACCCCTCCATCTCTCCACCTCTCCACCCTCCATCTCTCCACATGGCACCAGCCAGGCCAGTTCAGAACCCAAAGAGAGCAGCTGTGGTCTTTTAAAGCCCGTCATGTCTGACAGCCTGCCTCAGGACCGGTTCTGTAGTGTTTTACCATCCCCATTTACTGCTCTCCCTCGGCCTGTTAACTATCTGCTCAGTGTGGCCTACTGACTGGCCGGGAAGGAACGTGGCCGACTGGCCGAGAGGGATCGAGGGAGGGCAGCAGGTGCCCGGGTTTTATCGCCTGTCACCTTCCAGCAGGAGCTCGGGTAGCCTACTCACCAAGGGAGAGGCCCGCGCCCTTATCTCAGAAAGAGTCTCAGAGAAGGAGATCTAGGATCAGGTCATTAAGAGTCTCAGAGAAGGAGATCTGGGATCAGATCATAAAGAGTCTCAGTAGGAGAGCTGATCTACGATCAGATCATAAAGAGTCTCAGAGTAGGAGATCTAGGATCAGGTCATAAAGAGTCTCAGAGTAGGAGATCTAGGATCAGATCATAAAGAGTCTCCAGAGTAGGTGATCTAGGATCAGATCATAAAGAGTCTCAGAGTAGGGTGATCTAGGATCAGATCATAAAGAGTCTCAGAGTAGGAGATCTAGGATCAGATCATAAAGAGTTTCAGAGTAGGTGATCTAGGATCAGATCATAAAGAGTCTCAGTAGGAGTGGTGATCTAGGATCAGGTCATTAAGAGTCTCAGTAGTGGTGAGAGGAACTGATCTAGTGTGGTGTTAGCATCTCAACTCCAGGGCATGGTATAGTGTGGTGTTAACATCTCAACTCCAGGGTGGTGTGGTATAGCAGGTGTGGTATAGTGTGGTGTTAACATCTCAACTCCAGGGTGATGTGGTATAGTGTGGTGTTAGCATCTCAACTCCAGGGTGATGTGGTGTGGTGTGGTGTGGTATAGTGTGGTGTTAACATCTCAACTCCAGGGTGATGTGGTATAGTGTGGTGTTAGCATCTCAACTCCAGGGTGGTGTGGTATAGTGTGGTGTGGTATAGTGTGGTGTTAACATCTCAACTCCAGGGTGATGTGGTATAGTGTGGTGTTAACATCTCAACTCCAGGGTGATGTGGTATAGTGTGGTGTTAACATCTCAACTCCAGGGTGATGTGGTATAGTGTGGTGTTAACATCTCAACTCCAGGGTGGTGTGGTATAGTGTGGTGTGGTATAGTGTGGTGTTAACATCTCAACTCCAGGGTGATGTGGTATAGTGTGGTGTTAGCATCTCAACTCCAGGGTGATGTGGTGTGGTGTGGTGTGGTATAGTGTGGTGTTAACATCTCAACTCCAGGGTGATGTGGTATAGTGTGGTGTTAGCATCTCAACTCCAGGGTGGTGGTATAGTGGTGTGGTATAGTGTGGTGTTAACATCTCAACTCCAGAGTGATGTGGTATAGTGTGGTGTTAACATCTCAACTCCCGGGGTGATGTGGTATAGTGTAGTGTTAACATCTCAACTCCCAGGAGTGATGTGGTATAGTGTGAGGTGTGGTATAGTGTGGTGTTAGCATCTCGCTCCAGGGTGATGTGGTATAGTGTGGTGTTAGCATCTCAACTCCAGGGTGATGTGGTATAGTGTGTTAGCATCTCAGCACCAGGAGTGATGTGGTATAGTGGTATTATCTCGCTCCAGAGGTGATGTGGTATAGTGTGGTGTTAGCATCTCAACTCCAGGGTGATGTGGTATAGTGTGGTGTTAACATCTCAACTCCAGGGTGATGTGGTATAGTGTGGTGTTAGCATCTCAACTCCAGGGTGATGTGGTGTGGTATAGTGTGGTGTTAGCATCTCAACTCCAGGGTGATGTGGTGTGGTATAGTGTGGTGTTAGTATCTCAACTCCAGGGTGATGTGGTGTGGTATAGTGTGGTGTTAGCATCTCAACTCCAGGGTGATGTGGTATAGTGTGGTGTTAGCATCTCAACTCCAGGGTGATGTGGTATAGTGTGGTGTTAGCATCTCAACTCCAGGGTGATGTGGTATAGTGTGGTGTTAGCATCTCAACTCCAGGGTGATGTGGTATAGTGTGGTGTTAGCATCTCAACTCCAGGGTGTGGTGTGGTATAGTGTGGTGTTAGCATCTCAACTCCAGGGTGATGTGGTATAGTGTGGTGTGGTATAGTGTGGTGTTAACATCTCAACTCCAGGGTGATGTGGTATAGTGTGGTGTTAACATCTCAACTCCAGGGTGATGTGGTATAGTGTGGTGTTAGCATCTCTGCCAGCTAGCCTACTTCAGCTAGCCTACTTCAGCAGTACTGTATCATTTTAATCATTTTAGTCAATAAGATTCTTGCTACGTAAGCTTAACTCTCTGAACACTCGTGACGTGTAGTCCACTTGTCATTCCAATCTCCTTTGCATTAGCGTAGCCTCTTGTGTAGCCTGTCAACTATGTGTCTGTCTATCCCTGTTCTCTCCTCTCTGCACAGACCATACAAACGCTCCACACCGCGTGGCCGCGGCCACCCTAATCTGGTGGTCCCAGCGCGCCACGACCCACGTGGAGTTCCAGGTCTCCGGTAGCCTCTGGAACTGCCGATCTGCGTGCCAACAAGGCAGAGTTCATCTCCGCCTATGTCTCCTCCAGTCCCTCGACTTCTTGGCACTGACGGAAACATGGATCACCACAGACAACACTGCTACTCCTACTGCTCTCTCTTCGTCTGCCCACGTGTTCTCGCACACCCGAGAGCTTCTGGTCAGCGGGGTGGTGGCACCGGGATCCTCATCTCTCCCAAGTGGTCATTCTCTCTTTCTCCCCTTACCCATCTGTCTATCGCCTCCTTTGAATTCCATGCTGTCACAGTTACCAGCCCTTTCAAGCTTAACATCCTTATCATTTATCGCCCTCCAGGTTCCCTCGGAGAGTTCATCAATGAGCTTGATGCCTTGATAAGCTCCTTTCCTGAGGACGGCTCACCTCTCACAGTTCTGGGCGCACTTTAACCTCCCCACGCCTACCTTTGACTCATTCCTCTCTGCCTCCTTCTTTCCACTCCTCTCCTCTTTTGACCTCACCCTCTCACCTTCCCCCTACTCACAAGGCAGGAAATACGCTCGACCTCATCTTTACTAGATGCTGTTCTTCCACTAACCTCGTTAGCAACTCCCTCCAAGTCTCCGACCACTACCTTGTATCCTTTTCCCTCTCGCTCTCATCCAACACTTCCCACACTGCCCCTACTCGGATGGTATCGCGCCGTCCCAACCTTCGCTCTCTCTCCCCGCTTACTCTCTCCTCTTCCATCCTATCATCTCTTTCCTCTGCTCAAACCTTCTCCAACCTATCTCCTGATTCTGCCTCCTCAACCCTCCTCTCCTCCCTTTCTGCATCCTTTGACTCTCTATGTCCCCTATCCTCCAGGCCGGCTCGGTCCTCCCTCCCGCTCCGTGGCTCGACGACTCATTGCGAGCTCACAGAACAGGGCTCCGGCAGCCGAGCGGAAATGGAGGAAAACTTCGCCTCCCTGCGGACCTGACATCCTTTCACTCCCTCCTCTCTACATTTTCCTCTTCTCTCTCTGCTGCTAAAGCCACTTTCTACCACTCTAAATTCCAAGCATCTGCCTCTAACCCTAGGAAGCTCTTTGCAACCTTCTCCTCCCTCCTGAATCCTCCTCCCCCTCCCCCTCCTCCCTCTCTGCAGATGACTTTGTTCAACCATTTTGAAAAGAAGGTCGGCGACATCCGATCCTCGTTTGCTAAGTCAAACGACACCGCTGGTTCTGCTCACACTGCCCTACCCTGTGCTCTGACCTCTTTCTCCCTCTCTCTCCAGATGAAATCTCGCGTCTTGTGACGGCCGGCCGCCCTACAACCTGCCCGCTTGACCCTATCCCCCTCCTCTCTTCTCCAGACCATTTCCGGAGACCTTCTCCCTTACCTCACCTCGCTCATCAACTCATCCCTGACCGCTGGCTACGTCCCTTCCGTCTTCAAGAGAGCGAGAGTTGCACCCCTTCTGAGAAAACCTACACTCGATCCCTCCGATGTCAACAACTACAGACCAGTATCCCTTCTTTCTTTTCTCTCCAAAACTCTTGAACGTACCGTCCTTGGCCAGCTCTCCCGCTATCTCTCTCAGAATGACCTTCTTGATCCAAATCAGTCAGGTTTCAAGACTAGTCATTCAACTGAGACTGCTCTTCTCTGTATCACGGAGGCGCTCCGCACTGCTAAAGCTAACTCTCTCTCCTCTGCTCTCATCCTTCTAGACCTATCGGCTGCCTTCGATACTGTGAACCATCAGATCCTCCTCTCCACCCTCTCCGAGTTGGGCATCTCCGGCGCGGCCCACGCTTGGATTGCGTCCTACCTGACAGGTCGCTCCTACCAGGTGGCGTGGCGAGAATCCGTCTCCACACCACGTGCTCTCACCACTGGTGTCCCCCAGGGCTCTGTTCTAGGCCCTCTCCTATTCTCGCTATACACCAAGTCACTTGGCTCTGTCATAACCTCACATGGTCTCTCCTATCATTGCTATGCAGACGACACACAATTAATCTTCTCCTTTCCCCCTTCTGATGACCAGGTGGCGAATCGCATCTCTGCATGTCTGGCAGACATATCCGTGTGGATGACGGATCACCACCTCAAGCTGAACCTCGGCAAGACGGAGCTGCTCTTCCTCCCGGGGAAGGACTGCCCGTTCCATGATCTCGCCATCACGGTTGACAACTCCATTGTGTCCTCCTCCCAGAGCGCTAAGAACCTTGGCGTGATCCTGGACAACACCCTGTCGTTCTCAACTAACATCAAGGCGGTGGCCCGTTCCTGTAGGTTCATGCTCTACAACATCCGCAGAGTACGACCCTGCCTCACACAGGAAGCGGCGCAGGTCCTAATCCAGGCACTTGTCATCTCCCGTCTGGATTACTGCAACTCGCTGTTGGCTGGGCTCCCTGCCTGTGCCATTAAACCCCTACAACTCATCCAGAACGCCGCAGCCCGTCTGGTGTTCAACCTTCCCAAGTTCTCTCACGTCACCCCGCTCCTCCGCTCCCTCCACTGGCTTCCAGTTGAAGCTCGCATCCGCTACAAGACCATGGTGCTTGCCTACGGAGCTGTGAGGGGAACGGCACCTCAGTACCTCCAGGCTCTGATCAGGCCCTACACCCAAACAAGGGCACTGCGTTCATCCACCTCTGGCCTGCTCGCCTCCCTACCACTGAGGAAGTACAGTTCCCGCTCAGCCCAGTCAAAACTGTTCGCTGCTCTGGCCCCCAATGGTGGAACAAACTCCCTCACGACGCCAGGACAGCGGAGTCAATCACCACCTTCCGGAGACACCTGAAACCCCACCTCTTTAAGGAATACCTAGGATAGGATAAAGTAATCCCTCTCACCCCCTCCCCTGAAAAGATTTAGATGCACTACTGTTCCACTGGAGGTCATAAGGTGAATGCACCAATTTGTAAGTCGCTCTGGATAAGAGCGTCTGCTAAATGACTTAAATGTAAAATCTCAACTCCAGGGTGATGTGGTATATTGTGGTGTTAGCATCTCAACTCAGGGTGATGGGTATAGTGTGGTGTTAGCATCTCAACTCCAGGGTGATGTGGTATAGTGTGGTGTTAACATCTCAACTCAGGGTGATGTGGTATAGTGTGGTGTTAACATCTCAACTCAGGGTGATGGTGTGGTATAGTGTGGTGTTAGTATCTCAACTCCAGGGTGATGTGGTGTGGTATAGTGTGGTGTTAACATCTCAACTCCCGGGTGATGGTATAGTGTGGTGTTAGCATCTCAACTCAGGGTGATGTGGTATAGTGTGGTGTTAGTATCTCAACTCCAGGGTGATGTGGTATAGTGTGGTGTTAGCATCTCAACTCAGGGTGATGAGTGTGGTATAGTGTGGTGTTAGCATCTCAACTCCAGGGTGATGTGGTATAGTGTGGTGTTAACATCTCAACTCCAGAGGGTGATGTGGTATAGTGTGGTGTGGTATAGTGTGGTGTTAGCATCTCAACTCAGGGTGATGTGGTATAGTGTGGTGTTAACATCTCAACTCCAGGGTGATGTGGTATAGTGTGGTGTTAGCATCTCAACTCCAGGGTGATGTGGTATAGTGTGGTGTTAGCATCTCAGCTCAGGGTGATGTGGTATAGTGTGGTGTTAGCATCTCAACTCCCAGGGTGGTGTGGTATAGTGTGGTGTTAGCATCTCAACTCAGGGTGGTGTGGTATAGTGTGGTGTTAACATCTCAACTCCAGGGTGATGTGGTATAGTGTGTGTTAGCATCTCAACTCCAGGGGGTGATGTGGTGTGGTATAGTGTGGTGTTAGCATCTCAACTCCAGGGTGATGTGGTGTGGTATAGTGTGGTGTTAGCATCTCAACTCCAGGGTGATGTGGTGTGGTATAGTGTGGTGTTAACATCTCAACTCCAGGTGATGTGGTGTGGTATAGTGTGGTGTTAGCATCTCAACTCCGGGGTGATGTGGTGTGGTATAGTGTGAATTGTTTGTCTCAACTCCAGGGTGATGTGGTGTAGTGTGGTGTTAGCATCTCAACTCCAGGGTGATGTCACGCCACATCGCCCCTTCACTCCTGCGCTGCCGGATTCCCCCGTCAATCGGGACCCATGTCTAGGGTTCCCAGTCCATGATCGTGAGGGGTCGCCGCTTTTAAAGGCCACGGAGGCGGGCGAAGACGAGCACCAGAACTTTGGTGAAGTGGGGTCCCGTCCCCGCGCCAGAACCGCCACCGCGGACAAATCAAATCTTATTTGTCACATACACATGGTTAGCAGATGTTAATGCGAGTGTAGCGAAAATGCTTGTGCTTCTAGTTCCGACAATTCAGTAATAACCAACGGTAATCAAGCTAATAATTCCAAAACTACTGTCTTATACACAGTGTAAGGGATAAAGAATATGTACATAAAGATATATGAATGAGTGATGGTACAGAGCAGCATAGGCAAGATACAGTAGATGGTATTGAGTGCAGTATATACATATGAGATGAGTATGTAAACAAAGTGGCATAGTTTAAAGTGGCTAGTGATACATGTATTACATAAAGATGCAGTAGATGATGTAGAGTACAGTATATACGTATACATATGAGATGAATAATGTAGGGTATGTAAACATTATATTAAGTAGCATTGTTTAAAGTGGCTAGTGATATATTTTACATCAATTCCCATCCTGACAGACGCCCACCCAGACCCTCCCCTATAGGTTCAGGTTTGCGGCCGGAGTCCGTACCTTTGGGGGGGGTACTGTCACGTTCTGACCTTTATTTTCATTTGTTTTGTCTTTATTTAGTGTTGGTCAGGGGCGTGAGTTGGGGTGGGCAGTCTATGTTTTGTCTTTATTTAGTGTTGGTCAGGGTGTGAGTTGGGTTGGGCAGTCTATGTTTTGTCTTTATTTAGTGTTGGTCAGGGCGTGAGTTGGGGTGGGCAGTCTATGTTTGTCTTTATTTAGTGTTGGTCAGGGGTGTGAGTTGGGGTGGGCAGTCTATGTTTTGTCTTTATTTAGTATGGTCAGGGTGTGAGTTGGGGTGGGCAGTCTATGTTTGGTCTTTTATTTAGTACGGTCAGGGTGTGAGTTGGGGTGGGCAGTCTATGTTTTGTCTTTATTTAGTGTTGGTCAGGGTGTGAGTTGGGGTGGGCAGTCTATGTTTTGTCTTTATTGGTAGGGCGTGAGTTGGGGTGGGCAGTCTATGTTTTGTCTTTATTTAGTATGGGGGCGTGGTTGGGGTGTGCAGTCTATGTTTTGTCTTTATTTAGTATGGTCAGGGCGTGAGTTGGGGTGGGCAGTCTATGTTTTGTCTTTATTTAGTGTTGGTCAGGCGTGAGTTGGGGTGGGCAGTCTATGTTTTGTGTTTCTATGTTTAGGTTTCTGTTTTCGGCTCTAGTATGGTTCTCAATCAGAGGCAGTTAGTTGTCTCTGATTGAGAATCATCTCTCTAGGTAGCCTGGGTTTCACTGTTGGTTTGGGTGGGTGTTTGTTTCCTTACATTTACATTACATTTAAGTCATTTAGCAGACGCTCTTATCCAGAGCGACTTACAAATTGGTGCATTCACCTTATGACATCCAGTGGAGCAGCCACTTTACAATAGTGCATCTAAATCTTTTAAGGGGGGGGGGGGTGAGAAGGATTACTTTATCCTATCCTAGGTATTCCTTAAAGAGGTGGGGTTTCAGGTGTCTCCGGAAGGTGGTGATTGACTCCGCTGTCCTGGCGTCGTGAGGGAGTTTGTTCCACCATTGGGGGGCCAGAGCAGCGAACAGTTTTGACTGGGCTGAGCGGGAACTGTACTTCCTCAGTGGTAGGGAGGCGAGCAGGCCAGAGGTGGATGAACGCAGTGCCCTTGTTTGGGTGTAGGGCCTGATCAGAGCCTGGAGGTACTGAGGTGCCGTTCCCCACACAGCTCCGTAGGCAAGCACCATGGTCTTGTAGCGGATGCGAGCTTCAACTGGAAGCCAGTGGAGAGAGCGGAGGAGCGGGGTGACGTGAGAGAACTTGGGAAGGTTGAACACCAGACGGGCTGCGGCGTTCTGGATGAGTTGGCAGGGTTTAATGGCACAGGCAGGGAGCCCAGCCAACAGCGAGTTGCAGTAATCCAGACGGGAGATGACAAGTGCCTGGATTAGGACCTGCGCCGCTTCCTGTGTGAGGCAGGGTCGTACTCTGCGGATGTTGTAGAGCATGAACCTACAGGAACGGGCCACCGCCTTGATGTTAGTTGAGAACGACAGGGTGTTGTCCAGGATCACGCCAAGGTTCTTAGCGCTCTGGGAGGAGGACACAGTGGAGTTGTCAACCGTGATGGCGAGATCATGGAACGGGCAGTCCTTCCCCGGGAGGAAGAGCAGCTCCGTCTTGCCGAGGTTCAGCTTGAGGTGGTGATCCGTCATCCACACTGATATGTCTGCAGACATGCAGAGATGCGATTCGCCACCTGGTCATCAGAAGGGGGAAAGGAGAAGATTAATTGTGTGTCGTCTGCATAGCAATGATAGGAGAGACCATGTGAGGTTATGACAGAGCCAAGTGACTTGGTGTATAGCGAGAATAGGAGAGGGCCTAGAACAGAGCCCTGGGGGACACCAGTGGTGAGAGCACGTGGTGAGGAGACGGATTTCGCCACGCCACCTGGTAGGAGCGACCTGTCAGGTAGGACGCAATCAAGCGTGGGCCGCCGCGGAGATGCCCAACTCGGAGAGGGTGGAGAGGAGGATCTCAACTGAACGTCTTGATTAGTGTAGTGTTAGCTAGCTACATAGCTAGCTACATAGTTGTCTTTGCTGTCTTCGTATCCAAGATAATTGTGTAGCTTAGAGTGTGGAGTCTTAGAGTGATAATTGCGTTATTATCGTATTTCGTCGCCTCCTATCTGCCTAGCAGCTAGCATACGTTCACCGGCTACCGTAGCACTGTAGTAACTATCACACTAACCGAACGACTTGATTAGTGTAGTATTAGATAGCTACATAGTTGTCTTTGCTGTCTTCGTATCCAAGATAATTGTGTAGTTTAGAGTGTGTAGTCTTAGAGTGATTATCTTAATTCACCGAGGTTAGCTAGCCAGCTATTTTGTCGTCCTTAACGTAGGAGACACTCCTAGCTAGCCAATAGCCAGCCAACGTCTACTGAATAGAACTTTCGCATTCCGGTCGCATTCCGCGTCGCTCCACAGGTAGTATCACTTTTTCACTTCATTTCATTACAGTCCCAACGGTGTGATTTGTTTGATCGTAGCTAGCTACATAGCTAGCTACATAGCCGTCTTTGTTTCAAAGATAATTGTGTAGTCTAGAGCGATTTTCTAGGTTAGCTAGCCAGCTATTGTCGTTCTCCTACGCAACGTAACGTAACCAACACTGCTAGCTAGCCAGCTAGCTCCGATAAGCAGCATTGTAGAAACTTCACACTCAACGGTACGACTTGATTAGGGTAGTGTCAACAACGCAGCTAGCCTACCCCAGCAGTACTCTATCATTTTAATCATTTTAGTCAATTAGATTCTTGCTACGTAAGCTTAACTTTCTGAACATTCGAGACGTGTAGTCCACTTGTCATTCCAATCTCCTCTGCATTAGCGTAGCCTCTTCTCTAGCCTGTCAACTATGTGTCTGTCTATCCCTGTTCTCTCCTCTCTGCACAGACCATACAAACGCTCCCACACCGCATGGCCGCAGCCACCCTAATCTGGTGGTCCCAGCACGCACGACTCCACGTGGAGTTCCAGGTCTCCGGTAGCCTCTGGAACTGCCGATCTGCGGCCAACAAGGCAGAGTTCATCTCAGCCTATGTCTCCCTCAGTCCTCGACTTCTTGGCTCTGACGGAAACATGGATCTACAGACAACACCGCTACTCCTACTGCTCTCTCTTCGTCCGCCCACGTGCTCTCGCACACCCCGAGAGCTTCTGGTCAGCGGGGTGGTGGCACGGGATCCTCATCTCCCAAGTGGTCATTCTCTCTTTCTCCCCTTACTCATCTGTCTATCGCCTCCTTTGAATTCCATGCTGTCACAGTTACCAGCCCTTTCAAGCTTAACATCCTTATCATTTATCGCCCTCCAGGTTCCCTCGGAGGATTCATCAATGAAGCTTGATGCCTTGATAAGCTCCTTTCCTGAGGACGGCTCACCTCTCACAGTTCTGGGCGACTTTAACCTCCCCACGTCTACCTTTGACTCATTCCTCTCTGCCTCCTTCTTTCCACTCCTCTCCTCTTTTGACCTCACCCTCTCACCTTCCCCCTACTCACAAGGCAGGCAATACGCTCGACCTCATCTTTACTAGATGCTGTTCCTCCACTAACCTCATTGCAACTCCCCTCCAAGTCTCCGACCACTACCTTGTATCCTTTTCCCTCTCGCTCTCATCCAACACTTCCCACACTGCCCCTACTCGGATGGTATCGCGCCGTCCCAACCTTCGCTCTCTCTCCCCCGCTACTCTCTCCTCTTCCATCCTATCATCTCTTCCCTCTGCTCAAACCTTCTCCAACCTATCTCCTGATTCTGCCTCCTCAACCCTCCTCTCCTCCCTTTCTGCATCCTTTGACTCTCTATGTCCCCTATCCTCCAGGCCGGCTCGGTCCTCCCCTCCCGCTCCGTGGCTCGACGACTCATTGCGAGCTCACAGAACAGGGCTCCGGGCAGCCGAGCGGAAATGGAGGAAAACTCGCCTCCCTGCAGACCTGGCATCCTTTCACTCCCTCCTCTCTACATTTTCCTCCTCTGTCTCTGCTGCTAAAGCCACTTTCTACCACTCTAAATTCCAAGCATCTGCCTCTAACCCTAGGAAGCTCTTTGCCACCTTCTCCTCCCTCTTGAATCCTCCTCCCCCTCCCCCCTCCTCCCTCTCTGCAGATGACTTCGTCAACCATTTTGAAAAGAAGGTCGACGACATCCGATCCTCGTTTGCTAAGTCAAACGACACCGCTGGTTCTGCTCACACTGCCCTACCCTGTGCTCTGACCTCTTTCTCCCCTCTCTCTCCAGATGACATCTCGCGTCTTGTGACGGCCGGCCGCCCAACAACCTGCCCGCTTGACCCTATCCCCTCCTCTCTTCTCCAGACCATCTCCGGTGACCTTCTCCCTTACCTCACCTCGCTCATCAACTCATCCCTGACCGCTGGCTACGTCCCTCCCGTCTTCAAGAGAGCGAGAGTTGCACCCCTTCTGAAAAAACCTACACTCGATCCCTCCGATGTCAACAACTACAGACCAGTATCCCTTCTTTCTTTTCTCTCCAAAACTCTTGAACGTGCCGTCCTTGGCCAGCTCTCCCGCTATCTCTCTCAGAATGACCTTCTTGATCCAAATCAGTCAGGTTTCAAGACTAGTCATTCAACTGAGACTGCTCTTCTCTGTATCACGGAGGCGCTCCGCACTGCTAAAGCTAACTCTCTCTCCTCTGCTCTCATCCTTCTAGACCTATCGGCTGCCTTCGATACTGTGAACCATCAGATCCTCCTCTCCACCCTCTCCGAGTTGGGCATCTCCGGCGCGGCCCACGCTTGGATTGCGTCCTACCTGACAGGTCGCTCCTACCAGGTGGCGTGGCGAGAATCCGTCTCCTCACCACGTGCTCTCACCACTGGTGTCCCCAGGGCTCTGTTCTAGGCCCTCTCCTATTCTCGCTATACACCAAGTCACTTGGCTCTGTCATAACCTCACATGGTCTCTCCTATCATTGCTATGCAGACGACACACAATTAATCTTCTCCTTTCCCCCTTCTGACGACCAGGTGGCGAATCGCATCTCTGCATGTCTGGCAGACATATCAGTGTGGATGACGGATCATCACCTCAAGCTGAACCTCGGCAAGACGGAGCTGCTCTTCCTCCCGGGGAAGGACTGCCCGTTCCATGATCTCGCCATCACGGTTGACAACTCCATTGTGTCCTCGTCCCAGAGCGCTAAGAACCTTGGCGTGATCCTGGACAACACCCTGTCGTTCTCAAATAACATCAAGGCGGTGGCCCGTTCCTGTAGGTTCATGCTCTACAACATCCGCAGAGTACGACCCTGCCTCACACAGGAGAGCGGTGCAGGTCCTAATCCAGGCACTTGTCATCTCCCGTCTGGATTACTGCAACTCGCTGTTGGCTGGGCTCCCTGCCTGTGCCATTAAACCCCTACAACTCATCCAGAACGCCGCAGCCCGTCTGGTGTTCAACCTTCCCAAGTTCTCTCACGTCACCCCGCTCCTCCGCTCTCTCCACTGGCTTCCAGTTGAAGCTCGCATCCGCTACAAGACCATGGTGCTTGCCTACGGAGCTGTGAGGGAACGGCACCTCACTACCTCCAGGCTCTGATCAGGCCCTACACCCAAACAAGGGCACTGCGTTCATCCACCTCTGGCCTGCTCGCCTCCCTACCACTGAGGAAGTACAGTTCCCGCTCAGCCCAGTCAAAACTGTTCGCTGCTCTGGCCCCCAATGGTGGAACAAACTCCCTCACGACGCCAGGACAGCGGAGTCAATCACCACCTTCCGGAGACACCTGAAACCCCACCTCTTTAAGGAATACCTAGGATAGGATAAAGTAATCCTTCTCCCCCCCCCCTTAAAAGACCTAGATGCACTATTGTAAAGTGGCTGTTCCACTGGATGTCATAAGGTGAAAGCACCAATTTGTAAGTCGCTCTGGATAAGAGCGTCTGCTAAATGACTTAAATGTAATGTAAATGTAATGGTTCACAGTATCGAAGGCAGCCGATAGGTCTAGAAGGATGAGAGCAGAGGAGAGAGAGTTGGCTTTGCGAGTGCGGAGCGCCTCCGTGATACAGAGAAGAGCAGTCTCCAGTTGAATGACTGGTGAAGCCTGACTGATTTGGATCAAGAAGGTCATTCTGAGAGAGATAGGGAGAGCTGGCCAAGGACGGCACGTTCAAGGGTTTTGGAGAGAAAGAAAGAAGGGATACTGGTCTGTAGTTGTTGACATCGGAGGGATCAGTGTAGGTTTCAGAAAGGGTGCACCAGCGGTGTCGTTTGACTTAGCAACGAGGATCGGATACAGCCGACCTTCTTTCAAAAATGGCTGTGACCTGTCATCTGCAGAGAGGGAGGAGGGGGATCCAGGAGGGAGGAGAAGGTATAAAAGAGCCTCAGGGCTAGGAGGCAGATGCTTGGAATTTAGAGTGGCAGAAAGTGGCTTTAGCAGCAGAGACAGGAGGAAATGTAGAGAGGAGGAGTGAAGGATGCCAGGTCCGAGAGGGAGGCGAGCCCCATTTCGCCTCGGCTGCCCGGAGCCCTGTTCTGTGAGCTCGTAATAGCCGTCGAGCCACGGAGGCGGGAGGGGAGGACCGAGCCGGCCTGGAGGATAGGGGACATGAGAGTCAAAGGATGCAGAAAGGGAGGAGAGGAGGGTTGAGGAGGCAGAATCAGGAGATAGGTTGGAGAAAGGTTTGAGCAGAGGGAAGAGATGATAGGATGGAAGAGGAGAGAGTAGCGGGAGAGAGAGCGAGAAGGTTGGGACGGCGCGATACCATCCAGTAGGGGCAGTGTGGGAAGTGTTGGATGAGAGCGAGAGGGAAAAGGATACAAGGTAGTGGTCGGAGACTTGGAGGGAGTTGCAATGAGGTTAGTGGAAGAACAGCATCTAGTAAAGATGAGGTCGAGCGTATTGCCTGCCTTGAGTAG
>NW_027036888.1:0-16271 GCF_034236695.1 Oncorhynchus nerka | reverse complement strand
TTATGTCTTTTTGATAGAGTATGATGGGTCTTTATTTTGGGTCTTTAAGTCTGATAGAATATTTGGGGTCTTTATGTCTTTTATAGAGTATGATGGGTATTCATGTCTTTTTGATAGAGTATGATGGGTCTATGTCTTTTTGTCTTTTTGATAGTGTATGATGGGTATTTATGTCTTTTTGATAGAGTATGATGGGTCTTCATGTCTCTTTATGTCTTTTTGATAGAGTATGATGGGTATTGTCTTTTGATGTCTTTGTCTTTTGATAGAGTATGATGGGTATTTATGTCTTTTTGATAGAGTATGATGGGTCTTTATGTCTTTTTGATAGAGTATGTCTTTTGATAGAGTATGATGGGTCTTTATGTCTTTTTGATAGAGTATGATGGGTATTTATGTCTTTGATAGAGTATGATGGTCTTTATGTCTTTTTTTATAGAGTATGATGGGTCTTTATGTCTTTTTATGATAGTATGATGGGTCTTTATGTCTTTTTTTATAGAGTATGATGGGTCTTTATGTCTTTGTGATAGAGTATGATGGGTCTTTATGTCTTTTTGATAGAGTATGATGGGTATTTATGTCTTTTTGATAGAGTATGATGGGTCTTTATGTCTTTATGTCTTTTTGATAGAGTATGATGGGTCTATGTCTTTTTGATAGAGTATGATGGGTCTTTATGTCTTTTTGGTAGAGTAGGATGGGTCTTTATGTCTTTTTGGTAGAGTAGGATGGGTCTTTATGTCTTTTTGATAGAGTATGATGGGTCTTTATGTCTTTTTGATAGAGTATGATGGGTCTATGTCTTTTTGATAGAGTATGATGGGACTATGTCTTTTTGATAGAGTATGATGGGTATTTATGTCTTTTTGATAGAGTATGATGGGTATTTATGTCTTTTTGATAGAGTATGATGGGTCTTTATGTCTTTTTGATAGAGTATGATGGGTATTTATGTCTTTTTGATAGAGTATGATGGGTATTTATGTCTTTTTGATAGAGTATGATGGGTCTTTATGTCTTTTGATAGAGTATGATGGGTCTTCATGTCTTTATTTTTTTGATAGTATGATGGGTATTTATGTCTTTTGATAGAGTATGATGGGTATTTATGTCTTTTTGATAGAGTATGATGGGTCTTTATGTCTTTTGATGATGATGGTCTTTATGTCTTTTTGATAGAGTATGATGGGTATTTATGTCTTTTTGATAGAGTATGATGGGTCTTCATGTCTTTATGTCTTTTTGATAGAGTATGATGGGTATTTATGTCTTTTTGATAGAGTATGATGGGTATTTATGTCTTTTTGATAGAGTATGATGGGTCTTTATGTCTTTTTGATAGAGTATGATGGGTATTTATGTCTTTTTGATAGAGTATGATGGGTCTTTATGTCTTTTTGATTTGATGGGTCTTTATGTCTTTTTGATAGGTATGATGGGTATTTATGTCTTTTTGATAGAGTATGATGGGTCTTTATGTCTTTTTGATAGAGTATGATGGGTATTTATGTCTTTTTGATGTCTTTATTTATGTCTTTTTGATAGAGTATGATGGGTATGTCTTTTTGATGTCTTTATGTCTTTTTGATAGAGTATGATGGGTCTTTATGTCTTTTTGATAGAGTATGATGGGTCTTTATGTCTTTTGATAGAGTATGATGGGTCTTTATGTCTTTTTGATAGAGTATGATGGGTATTTATGTCTTTTTTGATAGAGTATGATGGGTCTTTATGTCTTTTTGATAGAGTATGATGGGTCTTTATGTCTTTTTGATAGAGTAGAGTATGATGGGTCTTTATGTCTTTTGATGTCTTTATGTCTTTTGATAGAGTATGATGGGTCTTTATGTCTTTTTGATAGAGTATGATGGGTATTTATGTCTTTTGATAGAGTATGATGGGTCTTTATGTCTTTTTGATAGGTAGATGTATGATGGGTCTTTATGTCTTTTTGATAGTATGATGGTATTTATGTCTTTTTGAATAGAGTATGATGGGTCTTTATGTCTTTTTGATAGAGTATGATGGGTCTTTATGTCTTTTTGATAGAGTATGATGGGTCTTTATGTCTTTTTGATAGAGTATGATGGGTCTTTATGTCTTTTCTTTTTGATAGAGTATGATGGGTCTATGTCTTTTTGATAGAGTATGATGGGTCTTTATGTCTTTTTGATAGAGTATGATGGGTATTTATGTCTTTTTGATAGAGTATGATGGGTCTTTATGTCTTTTTGATATGATGGGTCTATGATGAGTCTTGTATGTCTTTTTGATAGAGTATGATGGGTATTTATGTCTTTTTGATAGAGTATGATGGGTATTTATGTCTTTTTGATAGAGTATTTCTTTATGTCTTTTTGATAGAGTATGATGGGTCTTTATGTCTTTTGATAGAGTATGATGGGTCTTTATGTCTTTTTGATGATGGGTCTTTATGTCTTTTGATAGAGTATGATGGGTCTTTATGTCTTTTGATAGAGTATGATGGGTATTTATATAGAGTATGATGGGTCTTTATGTCTTTTGATAGAGTATGATGGGTCTTTATGTCTTTTGATAGAGTATGATGGGTCTTTATGTCTTTTTGATAGAGTATGATGGGTCTTTATGTCTTTTTGATATGTCTTTTTTGATAGAGTATGATGGGTCTATGTCTTTTTGATAGATGATGGGTATTTATGTCTTTTTGATAGAGTATGTATGATGGGTCTTTATGTCTTTTTGATGTCTTTTTGATAGAGTATGATGGGTATTTATGTCTTTTTGATAGAGTATGATGGGTCTTTATGTCTTTTTGATAGAGTATGATGGGTCTTTATGTCTTTTTGATAGAGTATGATGGGTCTTTATGTCTTTTTGATAGAGTATGATGGGTATTTATGTCTTTTTGATAGAGTATGATGGGTCTTTATGTCTTTTTGATAGAGTATGATGGGTCTTTATGTCTTTTTTGATAGAGTATGATGGTCTTTATGTCTTTTTTTATAGAGTATGATGGGTCTTTATGTCTTTTTGATAGAGTATGATGGGTCTTTATGTCTTTTGATAGAGTATGATGGGTCTTTATGTCTTTTTATAGAGTATGATGGGTCTTTATGTCTTTTTGATAGAGTATGATGGGTCTTTATGTCTTTTTGATATGTCTTTTTGATAGTATGATGGGTCTTTATGTCTTTTTTGATAGAGTATGATGGGTCTTTCTTTTTGATAGAGTATGATGGGTCTTTATGTCTTTTTGATAGAGTATGATGGGTCTTTATGTCTTTTTGATAGAGTATGGATGGGTCTTTATGTCTTTTGATAGAGTATGATGGTCTTTTTGTCTTTTTGATAGAGTATGATGGGTCTTGTCTTTTTGATAGAGTATGATGGGTCTTTATGTCTTTTTGATAGAGTATGATGGGTCTTTATGTCTTTTTGATAGAGTATGATGGGTATTTATGTCTTTGATAGAGTATGATGGGTCTTTATGTCTTTTTGATAGAGTATGATGGGTATTTATGTCTTTTTGATAGAGTATGATGGGTATTTATGTCTTTTTGATAGAGTATGATGGGTCTTTATAGTATGATGGGTCTTTATGTCTTTTTGATAGAGTATGATGGGTCTTTATGTCTTTTTGATAGAGTATGATGGGTATTTATGTCTTTTTGATAGAGTATGATGGGTATTTATGTCTTTTTGATAGAGTATGATGGGTCTTCATGTCTTTATGTCTTTTTGATAGAGTATGATGGGTATTTATGTCTTTTTGATAGTATGATGGTATTTATGTCTTTTTTGATAGAGTATGATGGGTCTTTATGTCTTTTTGATAGAGTATGATGGGTATTTATGTCTTTATGTCTTTGATAGTATGATGGGTATTTATGTCTTTTTGATAGAGTATGATGGGTCTTTTTTGATAGAGTATGATGGGTATTTATGTCTTTTGATAGAGTATGATGGGTCTTTATGTCTTTTTGATAGTAGCCATGGGTCTTTATGTCTTTTTGATAGAGTATGATGGGTCTTTATGTCTTTTTGATAGAGTATGATGGGTCTTTATGTCTTTTTGATATGATGGGTCTTTATGTCTTTTGATAGAGTATGATGGGTCTTTATTGTCTTTTTGATAGAGTATGATGGGTCTTTATGTCTTTTTGATAGAGTATGATGGGTCTTTATGTCTTTTTGATAGAGTATGATGGGTCTTTATGTCTTTTTGATTTATGTCTTTTGAGAGTATGATGGGTCTTTATGTCTTTTTGATAGAGTATGATGGGTCTTTATGTCTTTGATAGAGTATGATGGGTCTCTATGTCTTTTTGATAGAGTATGATGGGTATTTATGTCTTTTTGATAGAGTATGATGGGTCTATGTCTTTTTGATAGAGTATGATGGGTCTTTATGTCTTTTTGATAGAGTATGATGGGTCTTTATGTCTTTTTGATAGAGTATGATGGGTCTTTATGTCTTTTGATAGAGTATGATGGGTCTTTATGTCTTTTTTGATAGAGTATGATGGGTCTTTATGTCTTTTTGATAGAGTATGATGGGTCTTTATGTCTTTTTGATAGAGTATGATGGGTCTTTATGTCTTTTTGATAGAGTATGATGGGTATTTATGTCTTTTTGATAGAGTATGATGGGTCTTCATGTCTTTTTGTCTTTTTGATAGAGTATGATGGGTCTTTATGTCTTTTTGATAGAGTATGATGGGTCTTTATGTCTTTTTGATAGAGTATGATGGGTCTTTATGTCTTTTTGATAGAGTATGATGGGTATTTATGTCTTTATGTCTTTTTGATAGAGTATGATGGGTCTTTATGTCTTTTTGATTTTCTTTATGTCTTTTTGATAGAGTATGATGGGTATTTATGTCTTTTGATAGAGTATGATGGGTCTTTATGTCTTTTTGATAGAGTATGATGGGTCTTTATGTCTTTTTGATAGAGTATGATGGGTCTTTATGTCTTTTTGATAGAGTATGATGGGTATTTATGTCTTTTTGATAGAGTATGATGGGTATTTATGTCTTTTTGATAGAGTATGATGGGTCTTTATGTCTTTTTGATAGAGTATGATGGGTATTTATGTCTTTTGTCTTTTTGATAGTAGTATGATGGGTATTTATGTCTTTTTGATAGAGTATGATGGGTCTTTTTATGTCTTTTTGATAGAGTATGATGGGTCTTTATGTCTTTTTGATAGAGTATGATGGGTATTTATGTCTTTTTGATAGAGTATGATGGGTCTTTATGTCTTTTTGATAGAGTAGATGGGTATGATGGGTCTTTATGTCTTTTTGATAGAGTATGATGGGTCTATGTCTTTTTGATAGAGTATGATGGGACTATGTCTTTTTGATAGAGTATGATGGGTATTTATGTCTTTTTGATAGAGTATGATGGGTATTTATGTCTTTTTGATAGAGTATGATGGGTCTTTATGTCTTTTGATAGAGTATGATGGGTATTTATGTCTTTGATTGATATGATGGGTCTTTATGTCTTTTGATAGTATGATGGGTATTTATGTCTTTTTAATAGAGTATGATGGGTCTTTATGTCTTTTTTATAGAGTATGATGGGTCTTTATGTCTTTTTGGTAGAGTATGATGGGTCTTTATGTCTTTTTTTATAGAGTATGATGGGTCTTTATGTCGTTATGTCTTTTTGATAGAGTATGATGGGTCTATGTCTTTTTGATAGAGTATGATGGGTCTTTATGTCTTTTTGGTAGAGTAGGATGGGTCTTTATGTCTTTTTGGTAGAGTATGATGGGTCTTTATGTCTTTTTGATAGAGTATGATGGGTCTTTATGTCTTTTTGATAGAGTATGATGGGTCTATGTCTTTTTGATAGAGTATGATGGGTATTTATGTCTTTTTGATAGAGTATGATGGGTATTTATGTCTTTTTGATAGAGTATGATGGGTATTTATGTCTTTTTGATAGAGTATGATGGGTCTTTATGTCTTTTTGATAGAGTATGATGGGTCTTTATGTCTTTTTGATAGAGTATGATGGGTATTTATGTCTTTTTGATAGAGTATGATGGGTCTTTATGTCTTTTTGATAGAGTATGATGGGTCTTTATGTCTTTTTGATAGAGTATGATGGGTATTTATGTCTTTTTGATAGAGTATGATGGGTCTTTATGTCTTTATGTCTTTTTGATAGAGTATGATGGGTCTTTATGTCTTTTTGATAGAGTATGATGGGTATTTATGTCTTTGATAGAGTATGATGGGTCTTTATGTCTTTTTGATAGTATGATGGGTATTTATGTCTTTTTGATAGAGTATGATGGGTATTTATGTCTTTTTGATAGAGTATGATGGGTCTTTATGTCTTTTTGATAGAGTATGATGGGTATTTATGTCTTTTTGATAGAGTATGATGGGTCTTTATGTCTTTTTGATAGAGTATGATGGGTATTTATGTCTTTTTGATAGAGTATGATGGGTCTTTATGTCTTTTTGATAGAGTATGATGGGTCTATGTCTTTTTGATAGAGTATGATGGGTCTTTATGTCTTTTTGATAGAGTATGATGGGTATTTATGTCTTTTTGATAGAGTATGATGGGTCTTTATGTCTTTTTGATAGAGTATGATGGGTCTTTATGTCTTTTTGATAGAGTATGATGGGTCTATGTCTTTTTGATAGAGTATGATGGGTCTTTATGTCTTTTGATAGAGTATGATGGGTCTTTATGTCTTTTTGATAGAGTATGATGGGTATTTATGTCTTTTGATAGAGTGATATTTATGTCTTTTTGATAGAGTATGATGGGTCTTATGTCTTTTTGATAGAGTATGATGGGTATTTATGTCTTTTTGATAGAGTATGATGGGTCTTTATGTCTTTTTGATAGAGTATGATGGGTCTTTATGTCTTTTTGATAGAGTATGATGGGTCTTTATGTCTTTTTGATAGAGTATGATGGGTCTATGTCTTTTTGATAGAGTATGATGGGTCTTTATGTTTTTTTTGATAGAGTATGATGAGTCTTTATGTCTTTTTGATAGAGTATGATGGGTCTTTGTGTCTTTTTGATAGAGTATGATGGGTCTTTATGTCTTTTTGATAGAGTATGATGGGTCTTTATGTCTTTTTGATAGAGTATGATGGGTCTTTATGTCTTTTTGATAGAGTATGATGGGTCTTTATGTCTTTTTGATAGAGTATGATGGGTCTTTATGTCTTTTTGATAGAGTATGATGGGTCTTTATGTCTTTTTGATAGAGTATGATGGGTATTTATGTCTTTTTGATAGAGTATGATGGGTCTTTTTGATAGAGTATGATGGGTATTTATGTCTTTTGATAGAGTATGATGGGTCTTTATGTCTTTTCTTTTGATAGAGTATGATGGGTATTTATGTCTTTTTGATAGAGTATGATGGGTCTTTATGTCTTTTTGATAGAGTATGATGGGTCTTTCTTTTTGATGTCTTTTTGATAGAGTATGATGGGTCTTTATGTCTTTTTGATAGAGTATGATGGGTCTTTATGTCTTTTTGATAGAGTATGATGGGTCTATGTCTTTTTGTCTTTATGTCTTTTGATAGAGTATGATGGGTCTTTATGTCTTTTGATAGAGTATGATGGGTCTTTATGTCTTTTTGATAGTATTTATTTATGTCTTTTTGATAGAGTATGATGGGTCTTTATGTCTTTTTGATAGAGTATGATGGGTCTTTATGTCTTTTTGATAGAGTATGATGGGTCTTTATGTCTTTTTGATAGAGTATGATGGGTCTTTATGTCTTTATGTCTTTTTGATAGAGTATGATGGGTCTTTATGTCTTTTTTGATAGAGTATGATGGGTCTTTATGTCTTTTTGATAGAGTATGATGGGTCTTTATGTCTTTTTGATAGAGTATGATGGGTCTTTATGTCTTTTTGATAGAGTATGATGGGTCTTTATGTCTTTTTGATAGAGTATGATGGGTCTTTATGTCTTTTTGATAGAGTATGATGGGTATTTATGTCTTTTTGATAGAGTATGATGGGTCTTTATGTCTTTTGATAGAGTATGATGGGTCTTTATGTCTTTTGATAGAGTATGATGGGTCTATTCTTTTGATGTCTTTTATGATGGGTCTTTATGTCTTTTGATAGAGTATGATGGGTCTTTATGTCTTTTGATAGAGTATGATGGGTCTTTATGTCTTTTTGATAGAGTATGATGGGTCTTTATGTCTTTGATGGGTATTTATTGATAGAGTATGATGGGTCTTTATGTCTTTTTGATAGAGTATGATGGGTCTTTATGTCTTTTTGATAGAGTATGATGGGTCTTTATGTCTTTTTGATAGAGTATGATGGGTCTTTATTCTGTTTTATGTCTTTTTGATAGAGTATGATGGGTCTTTATGTCTTTTTGATAGAGTATGATGGGTCTTTATGTTTTTTTTGATAGAGTATGATGGGTCTTTATGTCTTTTTGATAGAGTATGATGGGTCTTTATGTCTTTTTGATAGAGTATGATGGGTCTTTATGTCTTTTTGATAGAGTATGATGGGTCTTTATGTCTTTTTGATAGAGTATGATGGGTCTTTATGTCTTTTTGATAGAGTATGATGGGTCTTTATGTCTTTTTGATAGAGTATGATGGGTCTTTATGTCTTTTGATAGATGTATGATGGGTCTTTGTGTCTTTTTGATGGAGTATGATGGGTCTTTATATATGATGGGTCTTTATGTCTTTTTGATAGAGTATGATGGGTATTTATGTCTTTTTGATAGAGTATGATGGGTCTTTATGTCTTTTTGATAGAGTATGATGGGTCTTTATGTCTTTTTGATAGAGTATGATGGGTATTTATGTCTTTTTGATAGAGTATGATGGGTCTTCATGTCTTTATGTCTTTTTGATAGAGTATGATGGGTATTTATGTCTTTTTGATAGAGTATGATGGGTATTTATGTCTTTTTGATAGAGTATGATGGGTCTTCATGTCTTTATGTCTTTTTGATAGAGTATGATGGGTATTTATGTCTTTTTGATAGAGTATGATGGGTATTTATGTCTTTTGATAGAGTATGATGGGTCTTTATGTCTTTTTGATAGAGTATGATGGGTCTTTATGTCTTTTTGATAGAGTATGATGGGTCTTTATGTCTTTTTGATAGAGTATGATGGGTATTTATGTCTTTTTGATAGAGTATGATGGGTCTTTATGTCTTTTTGATAGAGTATGATGGGTATTTATGTCTTTGATAGAGTATGATGGGTCTTTATGTCTTTTTGATAGTATGATGGGTATTTATGTCTTTTTAATAGAGTATGATGGGTCTTTATGTCTTTTTTATAGAGTATGATGGGTCTTTATGTCTTTTTGGTAGAGTATGATGGGTCTTTATGTCTTTTTTTATAGAGTATGATGGGTCTTTATGTCGTTATGTCTTTTTGATAGAGTATGATGGGTCTATGTCTTTTTGATAGAGTATGATGGGTCTTTATGTCTTTTTGGTAGAGTAGGATGGGTCTTTATGTCTTTTTGGTAGAGTAGGATGGGTCTTTATGTCTTTTTGATAGAGTATGATGGGTCTTTATGTCTTTTTGATAGAGTATGATGGGTCTATGTCTTTTTGATAGAGTATGATGGGTCTTTATGTCTTTTTGATAGAGGAGTATGATGGGTATTTATGTCTTTTTGATAGAGTATGATGGGTATTTATGTCTTTTTGATAGAGTATGATGGGTCTTCATGTCTTTATGTCTTTTTGATAGAGTATGATGGGTATTTATGTCTTTTTGATAGAGTATGATGGGTATTTATGTCTTTTTGATAGAGTATGATGGGTCTTTATGTCTTTTTGATAGAGTATGATGGGTATTTATGTCTTTTTGATAGAGTATGATGGGTATTTATGTCTTTTTGATAGAGTATGATGGGTCTTTATGTCTTTTCTTTTTGATAGAGTATGATGGGTATTTATGTCTTTTTGATAGAGTATGATGGGTATTTATGTCTTTTTGATAGAGTATGATGGGTCTTTATGTCTTTGATAGAGTATGATGGGTCTTTATGTCTTTTTGATAGAGTATGATGGGTATTTATGTCTTTTTGATAGAGTATGATGGGTCTTCATGTCTTTATGTCTTTTTGATAGAGTATGATGGGTCTTTATGTCTTTTTGATAGAGTATGATGGGTCTTTATGTCTTTTGATAGAGTATGATGGGTCTTTATGTCTTTTTGATGAGTATGATGGGTATTTATGTCTTTTTGATAGAGTATGATGGGTCTTTATGTCTTTTTGATAGAGTATGATGGGTATTTATGTCTTTTTGATAGAGTATGATGGGTCTTTATGTCTTTTTGATAGAGTATGATGGGTCTTTATGTCTTTTTGATAGAGTATGATGGGTCTTTATGTCTTTTTGATAGAGTATGATGAGTTTCTGTAAGTCTGTTAGAGTATGATGGGTCTTTATGTCTTTGATAGAGTATGGTGGGTCTTTATGTCTTTTTGGTAGAGTATGATGGGTCTTTATGTCTTTTTGATAGTATGATGGGTATTTATGTCTTTTTGATAGAGTATGATGGGTCTATGTCTTTTTGATAGAGTATGATGGGACTATGTCTTTTTGTATAGAGTATGATGGGTCTTTATGTCTTTTTGATAGAGTATGATGGGTCTTTATGTCTTTTTGGTAGAGTATGATGGGTCTTTATGTCTTTTTTTATAGAGTATGATGGGTCTTTATGTCGTTATGTCTTTTTGATAGAGTATGATGGGTCTATGTCTTTTTGATAGAGTATGATGGGTCTTTATGTCTTTTTGATAGAGTATGATGGGTCTTTATGTCTTTTTGATAGAGTATGATGGGTCTTTATGTCTTTTTGATAGAGTATGATGGGTCTTTATGTCTTTTTGATAGAGTATGATGGGTATGTCTGTTTTGTCTTTGTATGTCTTTTTGCTAGATAGAGTATGATGGGTCTTTATGTCTTTTTGATAGAGTATGATGGGTCTTTATGTCTTTTTGATAGAGTATGATGGGTATTTATGTCTTTTGATAGAGTATGATGGGTCTTTATGTCTTTTTGATAGAGTATGATGGGTATTTATGTCTTTTGATAGAGTATGATGGGTATTTATGTCTTTTTGATAGAGTATGATGGGTCTTTATGTCTTTTTTTTGATAGAGTATGATGGGTATTTATGTCTTTTTGATAGAGTATGATGGGTCTTTATGTCTTTTTGATAGAGTATGATGGGTCTTTATGTCTTTTTGATAGAGTTTTATGTCTTTTGATAGAGTATGATGGGTCTTTATGTCTTTTGATAGAGTATGATGGGTCTTTATGTCTTTTTGATAGAGTATGATGGGTCTTTATGTCTTTTTGATAGAGTATGATGGGTATGTCTTTTTGATTGTCTTTTTGATAGAGTATGATGGGTCTTTATGTTTTTTGATAGAGTATGATGGGTATTTATGTCTTTTTGATAGAGTATGATGGGTCTTTATGTCTTTTTTGATAGAGTATGATGGGTCTTTATGTCTTTTGATAGAGTATGATGGGTCTTTATGTCTTTTTGATAGAGTATGATGGGTCTTTATGTCTTTTTGATAGAGTATGATATGATGGGATGGGTATTTATGTCTTTTAGAGTATGATGGGTCTTTATGTCTTTTGATAGAGTATGATGGGTCTTTATGTCTTTTTTTTTGATAGAGTATGATGGGTCTTTATGTCTTTTGATAGAGTATGATGGGTCTTTATGTCTTTTGATAGAGTATGATGGGTCTTTATGTCTTTTTGATAGAGTATGATGGGTCTTTATGTCTTTTTGATAGTCTGTCTTTTGATAGAGTATGATGGGTATTTATGTCTTTATGTCTTTTGATAGAGTATGATGGGTCTATGTCTTTTTGATAGAGTATGATGGGTCTTTATGTCTTTTTGATAGAGTATGATGGGTCTTTATGTCTTTTTGATAGAGTATGATGGGTCTTTCTTTTTGATAGAGTATGATGGGTCTTTATGTCTTTTTGATAGAGTATGATGGGTCTTTATGTCTTTTTGATAGAGTATGATGGGTCTTTATGTCTTTTTGATAGAGTCTTTATGTCTTTTTGATAGAGTATGATGGGTCTTTATGTCTTTTTGATAGAGTATGATGGGTATTTATGTCTTTTTGATAGAGTATGATGGGTCTTTATGTCTTTTTGATTATGATGGGTCTTGTCTTTTTGATAGAGTATGATGGGTCTTTATGTCTTTTGATAGAGTATGATGGGTCTGTCTTTATGTCTTTTAGAGTATGATGGGTATGTCTTTTGTCTTTTTGATAGTATGATGGGTCTTTATGTCTTTTGATAGAGTATGATGAGTATGATGGGTATTCTTCTTTATGTCTTTTTGATAGAGTATGATGGGTCTATGTCTTTTTGATAGAGTATGATGGGTCTATGTCTTTTTGATAGAGTATGATGGGTCTTTGTGTCTTTTTGATGGAGTATGATGGGTCTTTATATATGATGGGTCTTTATGTCTTTTTTATAGAGTATGATGGGTATTTATGTCTTTTTGATAGAGTATGATGGGTATTTATGTCTTTTTGATAGAGTATGATGGGTCTTTATGTCTTTTTGATAGAGTATGATGGGTATTTATGTCTTTTTGATAGAGTATGATGGGTCTTCATGTCTTTATGTCTTTTTGATAGAGTATGATGGGTATTTATGTCTGTTTGATAGAGTATGATGGGTATTTATGTCTTTTTGATAGAGTATGATGGGTCTTCATGTCTTTATGTCTTTTTGATAGAGTATGATGGGTATTCATGTCTTTTTGATGTCTTTTCTTTATGTCTTTGATAGTCTTTGAGTATGATGGGTCTTTATGTCTTTTGATAGAGTATGATGGGTCTTTATGTCTTTTTGATAGAGTATGATGGGTCTTTATGTCTTTTTGATAGATTATGATGGGTCTTTATGTCTTGTTGCTAGAGTATGATGGGTCTGTATGTCTTTTTGATAGAGTATGATGAGTTTCTGTAAGTCTGTTAGAGTATGATGGGTCTTTATGTCTTTGATAGAGTATGATGGGTCTTTATGTCTTTTTGATAGTATGATGGGTATTTATGTCTTTTTGATAGAGTATGATGGGTCTATGTCTTTTTTATAGAGTATGATGGGTCTTTATGTCTTTTTGATAGAGTATGATGGGTCTTTATGTCTTTTTGGTAGAGTATGATGGGTCTTTATGTCTTTTTTTATAGAGTATGATGGGTCTTTATGTCGTTATGTCTTTTTGATAGAGTATGATGGGTCTATGATAGGTATTTCTTTATGTCTTTTGATAGAGTATGATGGGTCTTTATGTCTTTTGTTATGATGGGTCTTTATGTCTTTTTGATAGAGTATGATGGGTCTTTATGTCTTTTTGGTAGAGTATGATGGGTCTTTATGTCTTTTGGTAGTATGATGGGTCTTTATGTCTTTTCTGATAGAGTATTTGATCTCTGGGTCTTTATGTATGATGGGTCTTTATGTCTTTTGATAGAGTATGATGGGTCTTTATGTCTTTTTGATAGAGTATGATGGTCTATGTCTTTTTGATAGAGTATGATGGGTCTTTATGTCTTTTTGATAGAGTATGATGGGTATTTATGTCTTTTTGATAGAGTATGATGGGTATTTATGTCTTTTTTGATAGAGTATGATGGGTCTTTATGTCTTTTGTCTTTTTGATAGAGTATGATGGGTATTTATGTCTTTTTGATAGAGTATGATGGGTCTTTATGTCTTTTGATAGAGTATGATGGGTCTTTATGTCTTTTTGATGTATGATTTTGTCTTTTTGATAGAGTATGATGGGTCTTTATGTCTTTTGATAGAGTATGATGGGTCTTTATGTCTTTTTGATAGTATGATGGGTATTTATGTCTTTTTATGATAGAGTATGATGGGTCTTTATGTCTTTTGATAGAGTATGATGGGTCTATGTCTTTTTGATAGAGTATGATGGGTATTATGTCTTTTGATAGAGTATGATGGGTATGTCTTTATGTCTTTTTAATAGAGTATGATGGGTCTTTATGTCTTTTTGATAGAGTATGATGGGTATTTATGTCTTTGATAGAGTATGATGGGTCTTTATGTCTTTGATAGAGTATGATGGGTCTTTATGTCTTTTTGATAGAGTATGATGGGTCTTTATGTCTTTTCTTTTGATAGAGTATGATGGGTCTTTATGTCTTTTGATAGAGTATGATGGGTATTTATGTCTTTTTGATAGAGTATGATGGGTCTTTATGTCTTTATGTCTTTTTGATAGAGTATGATGGGTCTTTATTCTTTATGTCTTTTGATAGAGTATGATGGGTCTTTATGTCTTTTTTGATGGGTATTCATGTATGATAGAGGATGGGTATTTATGTCTTTTTTTATGATGGGTCTATGTCTTTTTGATAGAGTATGATGGGTCTTTATGTATTTTTTGATAGAGTATGATGGGTCTTTGTCTTTTTTGATAGAGTATGATGGGTCTTTATATGTCTTTTTTGATAGAGTATGATGGGTCTTTATATGTCTTTTTTGATAGAGTATGATGGGTCTTTATGTCTTTTTGGTAGAGTATGATGGGTATTCATGTCTTTTTGATAGAGTATGATGGGTATTCATGTCTTTATGTCTTTGATAGAGTATGATGGGTCTATGTCTTTTTGTCTTTTTGATAGAGTATGATGGGTATTCATGTCTTTTTGATAGAGTATGATGGGTATTCATGTCTTTTTGTCTTTTTGATAGAGTATGATGGGTCTTTATGTCTTTTTGATAGAGTATGATGGGTATTTATGTCTTTTCTTTTTTTTGATAGAGTATGATGGGTCTATGTCTTTTGTCTTTTTGATAGATATGATGGGTCTATGTCTTTTTTGATAGGAGTATGATGGGTATTCATGTCTTTATGTCTTTTGATAGAGTATGATGGGTCTTTATGTCTTTTGTCTTTTGTAGAGTATGATGGGTCTTTGTATGTCTTTTTGATAGAGTATGATGGGTCTTATGTCTTTTGATAGATTATGATGGGTCTTTATGTCTTTTTGATAGAGTATGATGGGTCTCATGTATGTCTTTTGATAGAGTATGATGGGTATTTATGTCTTTTGATAGAGTATGATGGGTCTTTATTTTGTCTTTTGATAGAGTATGATGGGTCTTTATGTCTTTTTGATAGAGTATGATGGGTCTTTATGTCTTTTTGATAGAAGTATGATGGGTCTTTATGTCTTTATGTCTTTTTTGATAAGTATGATGGGTATTTATGTTTTTTGATAGAGTATGATGGGTCTTCGTATGTCTTTTGATGTCTTTGATTCATGGAGTATGATGGGTCTTTTTGTCTTTTTGATAGAGTATGATGGGTCTTTATGTCTTTTTGATAGAGTATGATGGGTATGTCTATGTTTATTTTTTGATAGAGTATGATGGGTCTCTGTCTTTTTGTCTTTTGATAGAGTATGATGGGTCTTTATGTCTTTTTGATAGGTATGATGAGTCTTTTTGATAGAGTATGATGGGTATTTATGTGTTTATGTCTTTGATAGAGTATGATGGGTCTTGTCTTTTTTTGATAGAGTATGATGGGTCTTTATGTCTTTTTGATACAGTATGATGGGTCATGTCTTTATGTCTTTTTGATAGAGTATGATGGGTCTTTATGTCTTTTGATAGAGTATGATGGGTCTTTATGTCTTTTGATAGAGTATGATGGGTCTTTATGTCTTTTGATAGAGTATGATGGGTATGAGTATGTCTAATTTTTTGATAGAAGTAGGATGGGACTCTTTATGTCTTTGATAGAGTATGATGGGTCTTTATGTCTTTTTGATAGAGTATGATGGGTCTTCATGTCTTTATGTCTTTGATAGAGTATGATGGGTCTATGTCTTTTTGATAGAGTATGATGGGTCTTTGTCTTTTTTGATAGAGTATGATGGGTCTTTATATATGATGGGTCTTTATGTCTTTTTTATAGAGTATGATGGGTATTCATGTCTTTTTGATAGAGTATGATGGGTCTTTATGTCTTTTTGGTAGAGTATGATGGGTATTCATGTCTTTTTGATAGAGTATGATGGGTATTCATGTCTTTTTGTCTTTTTGATAGAGTATGATGGGTATTCATGTCTTTTTGATAGAGTATGATGGGTATTCATGTCTTTTTGTCTTTTTGATAGAGTATGATGGGTCTTTATGTCTTTTTGATAGAGTATGATGGGTCTATGTCTTTTTGATAGAGTATGATGGGTCTA
>NW_027036887.1:0-16266 GCF_034236695.1 Oncorhynchus nerka | reverse complement strand
AACACCACTAGCTGTGACTGATTGTCCCTTTCTATCTAACACCACTAGCTGTGACTGATTGTCTCTCTCTATCTAACACCACTAGCTGTGACTGATTGTCTCTCTCTATCTATTGTCCTTTCTACACACTAGCTGTGACTGATTGTCTCTTCCATCTAACACCACTAGCTGTGACTGATTGTCTCTCTCTATCTAACACCACTAGCTGTGACTGATTGTCCCCTCCATCTAACACCACTAGCTGTGACTGATTGTCCCCTTCCATCTAACACCACAAGCTGTGACTGATTGTCCCCTTCCATCTAACACCACTAGCTGTGACTGATTGTCCCCTTCTATCTAACACCACAAGCTGTGACTGATTGTCCCTCTCTATCTAACACCACTAGCTGTGACTGATTGTCCCCTTCCATCTAACACCACAAGCTGTGACTGATTGTCCCCTTCCATCTAACACCACTAGCTGTGACTGATTGTCCCTTTCTAACACCACTAGCTGTGACTGATTGTCTCTCTCTATCTAACACCACTAGCTGTGACTGATTGTCTCTCTCCATCTAACACCACAAGCTGTGACTGATTGTCTCTCTCTATCTAACACCACTAGCTGTGACTGATTGTCCCCTTCTATCTAACACCACTAGCTGTGACTGATTGTCTCTCTCTATCTAACACCACTAGCTGTGACTGATTGTCTCTTCCATCTAACACCACTAGCTGTGACTGATTGTCCCCTTCTATCTAACACCACTAGCTGTGACTGATTGTCTCTCTCTATCTAACACCACTAGCTGTGACTGATGGTCCTTCACCAACGGTCCCTTTCCATCTCACTAACAGTAATGACATTTCACAACATATTAAGTTGTGAAGGACCACACCTCTGGAGCTCATGTAGAGACAGAACTGTGATTGTATGTCATATTGTATAGTACAAACAGTCCGAAATACTTACAATACTGTCATAATGGTTGCATCATACTGTGAGGTTTCATAAAACTACAGTTGTGTAGCGACTGTTTTCAGGATGAAACACATTTCAGCTACTCATGTAAAATGAGGCCACTGGTTTTGAAGACCACTAGCTGTAGAAAACCTGTTTTCAGAATGAAACATTTCAGCCACTCTAATGTAAAATGAGGCCACAGTTTTTTTTCTTTTTTAATAACAAATATTCACAAAAACCACGAGTGCCAAATACATTCCTATTTTCAGCCCTAGTTTCACTTCCTGTCCCTCTGAGTAATCACAGAGGAGAACGTGCATTGTACCACTCCAACCCAGCCTCCAGGGACTAATAAGGAAACAGACATACACTGCATGAATATATTTATATTTGATCATACAGTTATAGCTCTCAGGTTATAGTTCTCAGGGTGTAGCTCTCAGGTTATAGTTCTCAGGGTGTAAAATCTCAGGTTGTGAGCTCTCTGGTTATAGTTCTCAGGGTGTATCTGTCAGGTTATAGCTCTCAGGTTATAGTTCTCAGGTGTATCTCTCAGGTTGTATAAAAATCAGGTTATAGTTCTCAGGGTGTATCTCTCAGGTTGTAGCTCTCAGGTTATAGTTCTCAGGGTGTAGCTCTCAGGTTATAGTTCTCAGGGTGTAGCTCTCAGGTTATAGTTCTCAGGGTGTATCTCTCAGGTTGTAGCTCTCAGGTTATAGTTCTCAGGGTGTATCTCTCAGGTTGTAGCTCTCAGGTTATAGTTCTCAGGTGTATCTCTCAGGTTGTAGCTCTCAGGTTATAGTTCTAAGGGTGTATCTCTCAGGTTATAGCTCTCAGGTTATAGTTCTCAGGGTGTATCTCAGGTTGTAGCTCTCAGGTTATAGTTCTCAGGGTGTATCTCTCAGGTTGTAGCTCTCAGGTTATAGTTCTCAGGGTGTATCTCAGGTTATAGCTCTCAGGTTATAGTTCTCAGGGTGTATCTCTCTCAGGTTGTAGCTCTCAGGTTATAGTTCTCAGGGTGTATCTCTCAGGTTGTAGCTCTCAGGTTATAGTTCTCAGGGTGTATCTCTCAGGTTGTAGCTCTCAGGTTATAGTTCTCAGGGTGTAGCTCTCAGGTCTCAGGTTGTAGCTCTCAGGTTATAGTTCTCAGGGTGTAGCTCTCAGGTTATAGTTCTCAGGTTATAGTTCTCAGGGTGTATCTCTCAGGTTGTAACTCTCAGGTTATAGTTCTCAGGGTTTATCTCTGAGGTTGTAGCTCTCAGGTTATAGTTCTCAGGGTGTATCTCTCAGGTTGTAGCTCCCTGGTCTATAGTTCTTGTGTGTTTCTTCAGGTTGTAGCTCTCAGGTTAGGTTCTGGCAGGAGTTTTTGTATTGTGTGGTTTTAGTCTGGGGGTTTTGGTGTGTATGTTCAGGGGATTGTAGCTTAGTAGGGTGTATCTAGGAGGTTGTAGCTCTCAGGTTATAGTTCTCAATCAGGGTGTATTATCAGGTTGTAGCTCTGATTGGGAACCATATTTAGTATTCTTTGGTTGTATTCTCAGTGATTGTCCTCTCAGTGTCTTGATGTCCTTGTGCCTGGCTCAGGTTAGGTTCATCAGGGTGTAGCTGTTTCGGTTTTCATTAGTTTATTGTTTTTGTAGTAATTGTATTTAGATCTCAGGTTATTTGTTCTTAAAACATGGATGTATCTCTCACGTTGCATTTTTGGTTATAGTTCTCCTTCACCATTAGAAAACCGTTGTAGCTCACCCAGGTTATAGTTCTCAAGCAGCGTGTCAACAGGCAGGTTAGCAGCCCAAAGGTTATAGGATTTCTGGACATGGGAGGATCTCTCAGGTTGTAGGACCCTGGGTTAAAGTTCTGCAGGGAGAAGAGGCAACAGAGGCAGCAGCAGCAGGTTGCAGCAGCAGCAGAGGTTATAGTTCTCAGGTGTAGAGGCAACAGGTTATAGCTCAACAGGTTAACAGTTCTCCAAAAGGAGCACAGTATGGAATATACTTCTTGGGAGGAGATAGCTCTCAGGTTATAGGGAATGTGCCGGTGCCCGCCTGGGATATCTCAGGTTGTGCTCGGAGGTTATAGTTCTCAGGGTGTATCTCGGCAGGTTGTAGCTCTGAGAATAGTTCTCAAAAATGTATCTCTGGGGTTGGCTCAGGTTATAGTTCTCAGGGTGTATCTCAGGTTGTAGCTCTCCTGTTATCGTTCTCAAGGAGTGACCTCCAGAGTTGGTGTTGGAGGTTATAGTTCTCAGGGTGTAAGGAGTTAATGGGGAAGCTCTGGAGGAGAGAGAAAATGAGGGTGTTGCTGTGTTGGTGCTCTTTGCATGGAAGTTCTCCAGGGAACATCTCAGGTTATAGCACCTGGGTTAGCGCTCCAGGTTATAGTTCTGAGGTGCGTGTAGTTCTGGTTAGGGTGCCAGCCTCACGCAGGTTGTAACTCCCTAGGTTATAGTTCTGTGTTTATGCTCTCAGGATCTCCAGTAGCTCTCAGGTTATAGTTCATCCTGTGCCACCTCCACACTCTAGTCCTCAGGGTGTAGCTCCCTTCCTGGCGTGTCCTCGATCCAGTACCACCAGTTCCAGCACCACGCACCAGGCCTTCAGTGCGCCTCGAGGTTCAGCGCTCCAGAGCCTTTCTCTCTGAGGTTGGAGTCTCCCAGGTTATAGTTCTCAGGGAGCCTGTCTCTCAGGGTGTCACGCCCCCGTCTGTATTTTGTACCAGAGCCTGTCTCCTTCACCATTAGAAAACGCTGCCGGAGTCACCCACCACCAAGCGGACCGAGCCTGTCTCCTCTCCTGCGCTGCCGGAGCCCAAGTTTAGCGAGCCAGAGCCTGGAATATTTCTGGCTGGGAGTCTCCCGCCCTGGGCTAAACAGCCAGGGCCTGTCTCCTCCCTGCGTGCAGCGGAGTCTCCCAGCCTGTTTAGCGCAGGAGAAGAGCCAGTCTCCTCCCTGGAGCACAGTATGGAGGAGGAGCTCCCGCCTGTTTAGCGCAGCCAGAAGCCTGTCTCCTCGGCTGCCGGAGCCTCCCGCCTGTTTGGCGGCCAGAGCCTGTCTCGGACGCTGCCTGAGTCTCCCTGCTGCCCAAAAAGTGCTCCCAGGGGCCCAGCGGCTCAGGGGAGTCTGCCCAGCGGCCAGTGCTCAGACCTGCCCAGCTCTCCCAGTTTATCGTGCCCAGGAGCCTAGGAGGAGACCAAAATCCCAGAGCCGGACTGTTGGAGATGAGCGAAACAGAGACTGTTCCAGGAGTTAATGGGAAACTCTTCCGGAGAGAGAAATGAGGAGTTCCAGAGTTGGTGCTTTTCAGCCATGGAATCGACCAGAAGTGCCAGTCGGGATTTGATGGCACCTGGATTGCGCTCCATAGCCAGCCAGGTGCTGTTAGTCGGCTGGTGAAGTTGGTGCCAGCTTCCTCTCACTCCTGAGCTTCTCTCTCACTCCCGAGCTTTCTCTCACTCCCGAGCTTTCTCTCACTCCCGAGCTGCCTCAGTCCCGAACTGTCCTTCAGTCCCGATCTGCTCCTCAGTCCAGTGGGGTTCTGGGTGAGGACTACTAGGCCATGGTCGGCGGCGAGGGTGGACTATCCAGGGACGCGAGGAGAGGGACTAAGACATTTATTGAGTGGGGTCCACGTCCCCGCGCCGGAACCGCCACCATGGACAGACGCCCACCCGGACCCTCCCCTATTTGTTTTGAGGTGCGTTCGGGAGTCCGCACCTTAGGGGGGTTCTGTCACGCCCTGGTCTAAGTATTTTGTGTTTTTCTTCATGTATTGGGTCAGGCCAGGGTGTGGCATGGAGTTTTTGTATTGTGGTGTGTTTTGTCTGGGGTTTTGGTGTGTATGTTAGTGGGATTGTAGCTTAGTAGGGTGTTCTAGGAAAGTCTATGGCTGTCTGGAGTGGTTCTCAATCAGAGGCAGGTGGTTATCGTTGTCTCTGATTGGGAACCATATTTAGGCAGCCATATTCTTTGGTTGTATTGTGGGTGATTGTCCTTAGTGTCTTGATGTCCTTGTTCCTGTCTAGGTTAGGTTACATCAGTATAGGCTGTTTCGGTTTTCCTTTACGTTTATTGTTTTTTGTAGTAATTGTATTTAGATTCGTGTTACGTTTGTTTATTAAAACATGGATCGTAATATACACGCTGCATTTTGGTCCGACTCTCCTTCACCATTAGAAAACCGTTACACAGGGTGTATCTCTCAGGGTGTATCTCTCAGGGTGTATCTCTCGGGGTGTATCTCTCGGGGTGTATCTCTCGGGGTGTATCTCTCGGGGTGTATCTCTCGGGGTGTATCTCTCGGGGTGTAGCTCTCGGGTTGAAACTCTCAGGTTGGGTTCAAGCCCACCTCTGAAGTGGTGTCAAACATTTCCCCCATCCCTAGGGAACACAGCTGATTAAACTAACCGCATTCTGAACTAAAGATCATGATTAGGTGATTATTGGAGTCAGGTGTGTTAGCTGGGGCAAAAGTGTGACACCAATCAGGCCCTGGAGGACTGGAGTTGCCCATCCCTGTCCTAGGTTTTCTGGGTAATTCCCTTGGTAATCCCTTGGTTCTGGGTCAGTGTGGACAGAGCAGTCTCTCTGTCTGTTCAATAATTCATACTTCCTACACTAGCAGTCAGGTAGCTCCTCTCAAGACAGAGCATCTAGAACGGCTGTTAAAACAGTGTCTACTAGGACTAGACTATATACAGTATCTACCAGGACTAGACTACATACAGTACAGTATCTACCTGGACTAGACTACAGTACAGTATCTACCAGGACTAGACTATATACATTACAGTATCTACCAGGACTAAACTACATACAGTATCTACCAGGACTAGACTACATACAGTATCTACCAGGACTAGACTACAGTACAGTATCTACCAGGACTAGACTACATACAGTATCTACCAGGACTAGACTACATACAGTATCTACCAGGACTAGACTACATACAGTATCTATCAGGACTAGACTATATACAGTATCTACCAGGACTAGACTACATACAGTATCTACCAGGACTAGACTACACACAGTATCTACCAGGACTAGACTACATACAGTATCTACCAGGACTAGACTACATACAGTATCTACCAGGACTAGACTATATACAGTATCTACCAGGACTAGACTACATACAGTATCTACCAGGACTAGACTACATACAGTATCTACCAGGACTAGACTACATACAGTATCTACCAGGACTAGACTATATACAGTATCTACCAGGACTAGACTACATACAGTATCTACCAGGACTAGACTACATACAGTATCTATCAGGACTAGACTATATACAGTATCTACCAGGACTAGACTACATACAGTATCTACCAGGACTAGACTACAGGACTACAGTATCTACCAGGACTAGACTACATATCAGTATCTATCTACCAGGACTAGACTACATACAGTATCTACCAGGACTAGACTATATACAGTATCTACCAGGACTAGACTACATACAGTATCTACCAGGACTAGACTACATACAGTATCTACCAGGACTAGACTACATACAGTATCTACCAGGACTAGACTACATACAGTATCTACCAGGACTAGACTACACACAGTATCTACCAGGACTAGACTACATACAGTATCTACCAGGACTAGACTACATACAGTATCTACCAGGACTAGACTACATACAGTATCTAGGACTAGACTACAGTACAGTATCTACCAGGACTAGACTACATACAGTATCTACCAGGACTAGACTACAGTACAGTATCTACCAGGAGTAGACTACAGTACAGTATCTACCAGGAGTAGACTACAGTACAGTATCTACCAGGACTAGACTACAGTACAGTATCTACCAGGACTAGACTACAGTACAGTATCTACCAGGACTAGACTACAGTATCTACCAGGAACTAGACTACATACAGTATCTACGAGGACTAGACTACAGTACAGTATCTACCAGGACTAGACTACATACAGTATCTACCAGGACTAGACTATATACAGTATCTACCAGGACTAGACTATATACAGTATCTACCAGGACTAGACTATATACAGTATCTACCAGGACTAGACTACATACAGTATCTACCAGGACTAGACTACAGTACAGTATCTACCAGGAGTAGACTACAGTACAGTATCTACCAGGACTAGACTACAGTACAGTATCTACCAGGACTAGACTACAGTACAGTATCTACCAGGACTAGACTACATACAGTATCTACCAGGACTAGACTACATACCAGGAACTAGACTACATACAGTATCTACCAGGACTAGACTACAGTACAGTATCTACCAGGACTAGACTACATACAGTATCTACCAGGACTAGACTACATACCAGGAACTAGACTACATACAGTATCTACCAGGACTAGACTACAGTACAGTATCTACCAGGACTAGACTACATACAGTATCTACCAGGACTAGACTACAGTACAGTATCTACCAGGACTAGACTACATACAGTATCTACCAGGACTAGACTATATACAGTATCTACCAGGACTAGACTACATGAACATGTATCGTAGAGGATGACAGCTACATGTAGAGGATGACAGCCTCATGTAGAGGATGACAGCTACATGTAGAGTAGAGGATGACAGCTACTTGTAGAGGATGACAGCTACTTGTAGAGGATGACAGGTACATGTGGAGGATGACAGGTACATGTGGAGGATGACAGGTACATGTAGAGGATGACAGGTACATGAAGAGTATGACAGGTACATGTAGAGTATGACAGGTACATTTAGAGTAGAGGATGACAGGTACATGTAGAGGATGACAGGTACATGTAGAGGATGACAGGTACATGTAGAGGATGACAGGTACATGTAGAGGATGACAGGTACATGTAGAGGATGACAGGTAAATGTAGAGGATGACAGGTACATGTAGAGTAGAGGATGACAGGTACATGTAGAGTAGAGGATGACAGGTACATGTAGAGGATGACAGGTACATGTAGAGTAGAGGATGACAGGTACATGTAGAGGATGACAGGTACATGTAGAGTAGAGGATGACAGGTACATGTAGAGTAGAGGATGACAGGTACATGTAGAGTAGAGGATGACAGGTACATGTAGAGTAGAGGATGACAGGTACATGTAGAGTAGAGGATGACAGCTACATGTAGAGGATGACAGGTACATGTAGAGGATGACAGGTACATGTAGAGGATGACAGGTACATGTAGAGGATGACAGGTACATGTAGAGGATGACAGGTACACGTAGAGGAGGATGACAGGTACATGTACATACATGTAGAGGGGATGACAGGTACAGGATGAGAGGATGACAGGTACATGTAGAGGATGACAGGTACATGTAGAGGATGACAGGTACATGTAGAGGATGACAGGTACATGTAGAGGATGACAGGTACATGAGGATGACAGGTACATGCAGAGGATGACAGGTACATGTAGAGTAGAGGATGACAGGTACACGTAGAGGATGACAGGTACACGTAGAGGATGACAGGTACATGTAGAGGATGACAGGTACATGTAGAGGATGACAGGTACATTTAGAGTAGAGGATGACAGGTACATGTAGAGGATGACAGGTACATGTAGAGGATGACAGGTACATGTAGAGGATGACAGGTACATGTAGAGGATGACAGGTACATGTAGAGTAGAGGATGACAGGTACATGTAGAGTAGAGGATGACAGGTACATGTAGAGGATGACAGGTACATGTAGAGGATGACAGGTACATGTAGAGTAGAGGATGACAGGTACATGTAGAGTAGAGGATGACAGGTACATGTAGAGTAGAGGATGACAGGTACATGTAGAGTAGAGGATGACAGGTACATGTAGAGGATGACAGGTACATGTAGAGTAGAGGATGACAGGTACATGTAGAGTAGAGGATGACAGCTACATGTAGAGGATGACAGCTACATGTAGAGTAGAGGATGACAGCTACATGTAGAGTAGAGGATGACAGGTACATGTAGAGGATGACAGGTACATGTAGAGGATGACAGGTACATGTAGAGGATGACAGGTACATGTAGAGGATGACAGGTACACGTAGAGGATGACAGGTACACGTAGAGGATGACAGGTACACGTAGAGGATGACAGGTACATGTAGAGGAGGATGAGGTGCACGTAGAGGATGACAGGTACACGTAGAGGATGACAGGTACACGTAGAGGATGACAGGTACATACATGTAGAGGATGACAGGTACATGTAGAGGATGACAGGTACATGTAGAGAGGATGACAGGTACATGTAGAGTGACAGGTACATGTAGAGGATGACAGGTACATGTAGAGGATGACAGGTACACGTAGAGGATGACAGGTACACGTAGAGGATGACAGGTACACGTAGAGGATGACAGGTACACGTAGAGGATGACAGGTACACGTAGAGGATGACAGGTACACGTAGAGGATGACAGGTACACGTAGAGGATGACAGGTACATGGTCTAATGACAGGTACACGTTTAGGATGACAGGTACACGTAGAGGATGACAGGTACACGTAGAGGGATGACAGGTACACGTTTAGGATGACAGGTACACGTACACTAGAGGATGACAGCTACATGTAGAGGATGACAGCTACATGTAGAGTAGAGGATGACAGCTACATGTAGAGGATGACAGGTACATGCAGAGGATGACAGCTACATGTAGAGGATGACAGCTACATGTAGAGGATGACAGCTACATGTAGAGGATGACAGCTACATGTAGAGTAGAGGATGACAGGTACATGTAGAGGATGACAGGTACCCCCACTCCACACACATACACTCCCCTCCACTTTTGACCAGAGTCCTATGGGGTAGTGCACTAAATAGGTAATAGGGTGCCATTTGGGATGACGACATACAGAGATGGTGGTTTTAAGCCTGTAGACGCAAGCAGGAAGTAGTACATTTCCTGCTCCCCCAGAGGACATCATGTCTCTTCCTGTTTATTATCACATTACTTCTTAGACTGTTAATTCACTATTTATTATTCATGACCTATATTAACTATAACCCCTGTCTAATTTACACTTCCTGTTTATTATTCATGACCTATATTAACTATAACCCCTGTCTAATTTACACTTCCTGTTTATTATTCATGACCTATATTAACTATAACCCCTGTCTAATGTACACTTCCTGTTTATTATTCATGACCTATATTAACTATAACCCTGTCTAATGTACACTTCCTGTTTATTATATATGACCTATATTAACTATAACCCTGTCGAATGTACACTTCCTGTTTATTATATATGACCTATATTAACTATAACCCCTGTCTAATGTACACTTCCTGTTTATTATATATGACCTATATTAACTATAACCCCTGTCTAATTTACACTTCCTGTTTATTATTAATGACCTATATTAACTATAACCCCTGTCTAATTTACACTTCCTGTTTATTATTAATGACCTATATTAACTATAACCCCTGTAATGTACACTTCCTGTTTATTATTAATGACCTATATTAACTATAACCCCTGTAATGTACACTTCCTGTTTATTATATATGACCTATATTAACTATAACCCCTGTCTAATGTACACTTCCTGTTTATTATATATGACCTATATTAACTATAACCCCTGTCTAATTTACACTTCCTGTTTATTATTAATGACCTATATTAACTATAACCCCTGTCTAATTTACACTTCCTGTTTATTATTAATGACCTATATTAACTATAACCCCTGTAATGTACACTTCCTGTTTATTATTAATGACCTATATTAACTATAACCCCTGTCTAATTTACACTTCCTGTTTATTATTAATGACCTATATTAACTATAACCCCTGTCTAATGTACACTTCCTGTTTATTATTCATGACCTATATTAACTATAACCCTGTCTAATGTACACTTCCTGTTTATTATTCATGACCTATATTAACTATAACCCTGTCTAATGTACACTTCCTGTTTATTATTAATGACCTATATTAACTATAACCCCTGTCTAATGTACACTTCCTGTTTATTATAATGACCTATATTAACTATAACCCCTGTCTAATGTACACTTCCTGTTTATTATATATGACCTATATTAACTATAACCCTGTTGTACACTTCCTATTAAATGATATAAACTGAACTGCCTTCTAATGTACACTTCCTGTTTAATATATGACCTATATTAACTATAACCCCCTAATTCCATACACAGATCCTGTTTATTATTAATGACCTATATTAACTAAACTCCCATGTCTACTTTACATTCCTGTTTATTATCACATGAGCAATATTTGTGACTATAACCCCTGTAATGACAACCTGTTTATTATTAATGACCATATTAACTATAACCCATAATGTACACTTCCTGTTTATTATTCATGACCTATATGAACTATAACCCCTGTCTAATGTACACTTCCTGTTTATTATTAATGATCCTATATTAAAACAAATATAAAAACCCCATGTCTAATTTACACAGTGTGCCATCTTTACCTGTTAATGAAACTTCTGTGAAGAACAAACACCATTGTAATGTACACTTCCTGTTTATTATTTATTTTACTTGTATTACCCCTGTAATGTACACTTCCTGTTTATTATAATATGACATTTGTATATTTTACTATTTTGAACCCCTGTAATGTACATTTTACTGTTTATTATATATGACCTATATTAACTATAACCCCTGTAATGTACACTTGCATATAATATAACACAGTGGAGGTGATGGAAACATGGCTGAGAGAGAGAGAGAGAGAGAGAGAGAGAGAGAGAGAGAGAGAGAGAGAGAGAGATGTGTTGCCATACCTCCATCCCCCCAGTGGGATACCTCTGTTAACGCTGACAGCAGGGTCTGAATCACCTAGGATGGGAGGAGGGGGTTGGGTGTGGAGGGATCACAAATGGCAACGGGCCGGATGGTTTGATAGGGCTTGACGGACCAGAGAGGTCAAGTGGCAGCTGAACTATAACCTCTGAGGCTGACCCCTCTCTGCCTGTTCTCTCAGTGATCACTCAGCCCAGAGACTGTCCTGTCAGTGATCAGTCAGCCCAGACACAGCTGTGTGTTGGTGTTCTGTGTATAACATTAGTGTGTTCAGGCTATAGAATACAGTCTGACTATGAGATACTTTTTGAAATGCCTTCCTCCGTCACTTCAGCTTGACACAATAACAATGTTGTTTTGGCGTCCGGCCCGGAGACACAGGACTGCTTGACTTTACCCATCACAATAACAATGCAGCAAACGGAGAATGGAGGAGCATTACAGAGGATGTAGGCTGACAGACACGCAGCTACCAGTTACTGAACAGTACTGTGAAGTCAAGAGTCAGGACAGATGACTGTGTTACTGATACGGAAAAGGAAACTGACTGACAACACATTTCACAGGCTTTTCTAGGGTCTCACTACTCCAAAACGTACATACACACACACACGTCAAACCCTTGGTCCCTGGTTAACCACAGGGCTTTATGTATGGTCCCTGGTTAACCACAGGGCTTTATGATCCCTGGTTAACTACAGGGCTCTATGGTCCCTGGTTCAACACAGGGCTTTATGGTCCCTGGTTAAACACCCCCTCTTCCTCCCTTCCCTTTTCCTCCCCTCCCTCCCTCCTCTTCCTCCTCTCTCCCTCCCTCCTCTTCCTCCCTCCCTCCCTCCCTGCTCTCCCTCCCTCCTCCTCTCCTTCCCTCCCTCCCTCCTCCCTCTCCCTCCCTCCCTCCTCCCTCCCTCCCTCCTCTCCTCTCTCCCTGCTCTCCCTCCCTCCCTCCCCTCCCTCCCTAGTTGTCTGAGGAAAACTAAACTCTCTCTGGGACTCAGTCTCCATGCTACTCTAATGGGTGCTAGTCTAGACAGATACAGTTCCAGACACTCCTTAGAAAGTGTAATATTTACTTCCTCTCCTCTCCCTCTCTCCCTCCCTCCCTCCTCTTCCTCTCCTCTCCCTCCCCTCCCTCCCTAGTTGACTGAGGAAAACTAAACTCTCTCTGGGACTCAGTCTCCATGCTACTCTAATGGTTCTAGTCTAGACAGATACAGTTCCAGACACTCCTTAGAAAGTGTAATATTTACTCCAAACACTTTGCTGCAGAAGGTACAGTAGACGCTTGATAAAGTGCAGTGTGCCTGATGATTAGGTTTAGTGGGGATGTTGGACACACACACACACACACACACACACACACACACACACACACTCTCTCTCTCTCTCTCTATATCCCTCAGTATTGGCTTGGTCTTCTAATGATACCTTCATCACCTGTTTTCACCACGTGTAACCTGGTCAGACAGTGAGGAAGTGAGCATGCCCTCTACTGGTGGCTGAGTGTAACAAGATAATCACTCAGTTTCACTACTTGGTGTTGTGGTGTTGTAATACATTATTAACAATGTAATGATACCTTCATCACAACCCAGCTGTTGTAGTGCAGAGAAACCAGATAATACCTTCATCATAACCCAGCTGGTGTAGTGCAGAGAAACCAGATAATACCTTCATCAATGTCTGTTGTAGTGCAGAGAAACCAGATAATACCTTCATCAATGTCTGTTGTAGTGCAGAGAAACCAGATAATACCTTCATCAATGTCTGTTGTAGTGCAGAGAAACCAGATAATACCTTCATCAATGTCTGTTGTAGTGCAGAGAAACCAGATAATACCTTCATCACAACCCAGCTGTTGTAGTGCAGAGAAACCAGATAATACCTTCATCAATGTCTGTTGTAGTGCAGAGAAACCCTTCATCAATGATAATAATACCTTCATCAATACACCAGATAATACCTTCATCACAACCCAGCTGTTGTAGTGCAGAGAAACCAGATAATACCTTCATCAATGTCTGTTGTAGTGCAGAGAAACCAGATAATACCTTCATCAATGTCTGTTGTAGTGCAGAGAAACAAGCTAATACCTTCATCAATGTCTGCTGTAGTGCAGAGAAACAAGCTTGTTGCCTAAAAACATATGTTGGTGTAACGAGAGCCAACTGTAGTTTATAACCTCAAGGTCCAGACAACGATCCTCAATACTCTAGTCTGGCAGTCCTGTCTGAATTCTTGGAGACTTGGTCATGAGATTCTTATAGATTGTAAGACAGTGTAGTCTATTTAGTCATCTCAGTAGCCAACTGCTGAGGCTGAGCTGCAAGACAGACATGGTCTGTTGATGAATAAGAGGTTGAATGAATTCGATATCTTTAACATCATTCATTCTCTCTCTATCAGCAGCTTCCAGCTGTGATGGTGACAGTCCATGAATGGTACACTGGTGGAGGTTCATCATACTGTGTGTGTGAGTCTGTGTCTCTGTGTCTGTCTGTCTGTCTGTCTGTCTGTCTGTCTGAGCCAACATTGAATAACTAGGAACAATATTCTAGCCTGCTACCGGTTTTATCAGCTGAATTTAGGCTCTGTATTTAGATATGTCTGTGTTGACTTGTCCCATCCAGCTAAGAGGATGGATGTCTGGTTTCCAACAAGCCAACAAAAACGGAGGAGGGCTACACTGGTAACACCATTCTGCCCTACCAAGCAAAAAGGCACTAATTGCTCATTTGGTCGAAAATGAGTTAGTCATTTTTGCTACATTAAATACATGCTTAATCATGTGGACAAGTATCCTGTCTCTATTGTATTGTGTTCCGGAGAAAATAGGGGTCATGTTGTCAGTAACTGTATAAAGTTACTATGAAACCAACGTAAATAAAAGCTCTTTTTCTCAGTTCCACGCAATGAGCAGTTACTGCCTTTTTTGCTTGGTAGGGCAGTATAATTGTCTCAAGTCAAACAATAGGCTGCTATTCTTGTAAACATTCACATATAACAGGCTATTTATAGACATTCATTTCTCCTTCCAACCAGGGAGTGAGAGGAGAGCACAGCTAAGCACATGGAGAACCCAGAGAATGGTGAGACATCGACGGGCTTTAAGTAAGGCTACTTACAGTGACACCATCCCAAGTGGCAGCACCAGTGGAGCTTGAAGCACTTCCCGTGGCTGTGAGTGGCGCAGATGGACAGGCCGTCGCACGGGAGAAAGTCCGGTCTCCCCGCGCAGCTCCGGGCCAACGCCTGCGCCTCGTCCAACTTCTCGCTCTTCCGTCCGCCCGACGCGGCCATCGCGCAGCGCACACCCCAGGATCAAACGCACGCCATGTAACCCATCAGAGAACGCAGCTTTAGCCCACCAGCCAAAAATGGTCTGGAATTTCGGTTTTGGTCTCAAAACCTCAGCAAACGCCAAATGTCTAACCAGGGAGGAAACTCCAAAGCGTGACGCAAATGAGTTAAATGTGGCCCCGTTGTAGCCACCCCCCCAAGCAGCACAGAGAGAATAAAATGCGATGAAAGTTCCAGTTCCAAGAATACGATTGACAGCTTGTTTTACGTAAACATCTGGATCTCCAGCCGCTGGAATGATTTTCTGTAAACGTCGACGAGGTTATCTCAGCCAGAGAGATTTCCGTGGCGTATCCCAGGTCAGGCTTTTCATTTGATATAGCCAGCCTTCTATCAGCCTGACAAGAGACTCCCTGTCTGTTGATGAAGCCCTCGCCGTTTCCTTCCTCTTAGGCTATCCCCTCCTCCTCCTCCTCTCTCTCTCTCTCTCTCTCTCTCTCTCCAGTTCGGTTCAGCCATAAAGGAAGTCCGATATTTGGTCTATTGTCCTCATTTCTGGCTGTAATAGCCTTTCCTCCGAAATCATAACTGATTCAGATGAAAGTAATCATGTAAACAAAGCCTATCATTTGAATCAGAAGCAACCTTTCTCAAGATAAATATAGGTCATTCTGTTAAGGGATCCTTCATTTTAAAAATGGTTATTTTATTAATTTAAACTGTATTTAACTAGGCCAATCAGTAAAGAAAAAAAATCGTATTTACAATGACAGCCTACCAAAAGGTGAAACAAAATATAGGACAAAGCACACATCATGATCAGAGAGACACCACAATCCTACATAAAGAGAGACCTAAGACAACAGCATAGCATGGCAGCAACACATAACACAGCATGGTAGCAACACAACATGACAACAACATGGTAGCAGCACAAAACATGGTACAAACATTATTGGGCACAGACAACAGCCCAAAGGGCAAGAAGGTAGAGACAACAATACAGTACATTACATGAAGCAGCCACAACTGTCAGAAAGAGTATTCATGATTGAGTCTTTGAATGAAGAGATGGAGATAAAACTGTTCAGTTTGAGTGTTTTTGTAGCTCATTCCAGTCACTAGAGGAGCGACCCAGAGATGTGTGTGCTTTGGGGACCTTTAACAGAATGTGACTGGCAGAACGGATGTTGT
>NW_027036886.1:0-16263 GCF_034236695.1 Oncorhynchus nerka | reverse complement strand
CACCCCACTGCCTCCCCCACCCCTCCTTACCCCCACTGCCATCCCCACCCCTCCTTACCCCCACTGCCTCCCCCACCCCTCTTTACCCCCACTGCCTCCCGCACCCCTCTTTACCCCCACTGCCAACCCCACCCCTCCTTACCCCCACTGCCTCGCCCACCCCTCCTTACCCCCACTACCTCCCCGACCCCTCCTTACCCCCACTGCCAACCCCACCCCTCCTTACCCCCACTGCCAACCCCACCCCTCCTTACCCCCACTGCCTCGCCCACCCCTCCTTACCCCCACTGCCAACCCCACCCCTCCTTACCCCCACTGCCTCCCCACCCCTCTTTACCCCCACTGCCAACCCCACCCCTCCTTACCCCCACTGCCATCCCCACCCCTCCTTACCCCCACTGCCTCCCCCACCCCTCTTTACCCCCACTGCCTCCCCCACCCTCTTTACCCCCATTGCCAACCCCACCCCTCCTTACCCCCACTGCCTCGCCCACCCCTCCTTACCCCCACTACCTCCCCGACCCCTCCTTACCCCCACTGCCAACCCCACCCCTCCTTACCCCCACTGCCAACCCCACCCCTCCTTACCCCCACTGCCTCGCCCACCCCTCCTTACCCCCACTGCCAACCCCACCCCTCCTTACCCCACTGCCTCCCCCACCCCTCCTTACCCACACTGCCTCGCCCACCCCTCCTTACCCCCACTGCCTCGCCCACCCCTCCCTAACCCACTGCCATCCCCACCCTCCTTACCCCCACTGCCTCCCCACCCCTCCTTACCCCCACTGCCTCGCCCACCCCTCTTTACCCCCACTGCCTCGCCCACCCCTCCTTACCCCCACTGCCAACCCCACCCCTCCTTACCCCCACTGCCAACCCCACCCCTCCTTACCCCCACTGCCATCCCCACCCCTCCTTACCCCCACTGCCTCCCCCACCCCTCTTTACCCCCACTGCCTCCCCACCCCTCTTTACCCCCATTGCCAACCCCACCCCTCCTTACCCCCACTGCCTCGCCCACCCCTCCTTACCCCCACTACCTCCCCGACCCCTCCTTACCCCCACTGCCAACCCCACCCCTCCTTACCCCCACTGCCAACCCCACCCCTCCTTACCCCCACTGCCTCGCCCACCCCTCCTTACCCCCACTGCCAACCCCACCCCTCCTTACCCCCACTGCCTCCCCCACCCCTCCTTACCCACACTGCCTCGCCCACCCCTCCTTACCCCCACTGCCTCGCCCACCCCTCCTTAACCCACTGCCATCCCCACCCCTCCTTACCCCCACTGCCTCCCCCACCCCTCCTTACCCCCACTGCCTCGCCCACCCCTCTTTACCCCCACTGCCTCGCCCACCCCTCCTTACCCCCACTGCCAACCCCACCCCTCCTTACCCCCACTGCCTCCCCCACCCCTCCTTACCCCCACTGCCATCCCCACCCCTCCTTACCCCCACTGCCATCCCCACCCCTCCTTACCCCCACTGCCTCCCCGACCCCTCCTTACCCCCACTGCCTCGCCCACCCCTCCTTACCCCCACTGCCTCGCCCACCCCTCCTTACCCCCACTGCCATCCCCACCCCTCTTTACCCCCACTGCCAACCCCACCCCTCCTTACCCCCACTGCCTCCTCGACCCCTCCTTACCCCCACTGCCAACCCCACCCCTCCTTACCCCCACTGCCTCGCCCACCCCTCCTTACCCCCACTGCCTCGCCCACCCCTCCTTACCCCCACTGCCATCCCCACCCCTCCTTACCCCCACTGCCTCGCCCACCCCTCCTTACCCCCACTGCCTCGCCCACCCCTCCTTACCCCCACTGCCTCGCCCACCCCTCCTTACCCCCACTGCCTCCCCCACCCCTCCTTACCCCACTGCCAACCCCACCCCTCCTTACCCCCACTGCCTCCCGACCCCTCCTAACCCCCACTGCCTCCCCCACCCCTCCTTACCCCCACTGCCAACCCCACCCCTCCTTACCACCACTGCCTCCCCCACCCCTCCTTACCCCCACTGCCAACCCCACCCCTCCTTACCCCCACTGCCAACCCCACCCCTCCTTACCCCCCACTGCCAACCCCACCCCTCTTTACCCCCACTGCCTCCCCCCACCCCTCCTTACCCCCACTGCCATCCCCACCCCTCCTTACCCCCACTGCCTCCCCACCCCTCTTTACCCCCACTGCCTCCCCCACCCCTCTTTACCCCCACTGCCAACCCCACCCTCCTTACCCCCACTCCCTCGCCCACCCCTCCTTACCCCCACTACCTCCCCGACCCCTCCTTACCCCACTGCCAACCCCACCCTCCTTACCCCCACTGCCAACCCCACCCCTCCTTACCCCCACTGCCTCGCCCACCCCTCCTTACCCCCACTGCCAACCCCACCCCTCCTTACCCCCACTGCCTCCCCCACCCCTCCTTACCCCCACTGCCTCGCCCACCCCTCCTTACCCCCACTGCCTCCCCCACCCCTCCTTACCCCCACTGCCATCCCCACCCCTCCTTACCCCCACTGCCATCCCCACCCCTCCTTACCCCCACTGCCTCCCCGACCCCTCCTTACCCCCACTGCCTCGCCCACCCCTCCTTACCCCCACTGCCTCGCCCACCCCTCCTTACCCCCACTGCCATCCCCACCCCTCTTTACCCCCACTGCCAACCCCACCCCTCCTTACCCCCACTGCCTCCTCGACCCCTCCTTACCCCCACTGCCAACCCCACCCTCCTTACCCCCACTGCCTCGCCCACCCCTCCTTACCCCCACTGCCTCGCCCACCCCTCCTTACCCCCACTGCCATCCCCACCCCTCCTTACCCCCACTGCCTCGCCCACCCCTCCTTACCCCCACTGCCTCGCCCACCCCTCCTTACCCCCACTGCCTCCCCCACCCCTCCTTACCCCCACTGCCAACCCCACCCCTCCTTACCCCCACTGCCTCCCGACCCCTCCTAACCCCCACTGACTCCCCCACCCCTCCTTACCCCCACTGCCAACCCCACCCCTCCTTACCCCCACTGCCATCCCCACCCTCCTTACCCCCACTGCCTCCCCCACCCCTCTTTACCCCCACTGCCTCCCCCACCCCTCTTTACCCCCACTGCCAACCCCACCCCTCCTTACCCCCACTCCCTCGCCCACCCCTCCTTACCCCCACTACCTCCCCGACCCCTCCTTACCCCCACTGCCAACCCCACCCCTCCTTACCCCCACTGCCAACCCCACCCTCCTTACCCCCACTGCCTCGCCCACCCCTCCTTACCCCCACTGCCAACCCCACCCCTCCTTACCCCCACTGCCTCCCCACCCCTCCTTACCCCCACTGCCTCGCCCACCCCTCCTTACCCCCACAGCCTCGCCCACCCCTCCTTAACCCACTGCCATCCCCACCCCTCCTTACCCCCACTGCCTCCCCCACCCCTCCTTACCCCCACTGCCTCGCCCACCCCTCTTTACCCCCACTGCCTCGCCCACCCCTCCTTACCCCCACTGCCAACCCCACCCCTCCTTACCCCCACTGCCTCCCCCACCCCTCCTTACCCCCACTGCCACCCCCCACCCCTCCTTACCCCCACTGCCTCGCCCACCCTCTTTACCCCCACTGCCTCGCCCACCCTCCTTACCCCCACTGCCAACCCCACCCCTCTTTACCCCCACTGCCTCCCCACCCCTCCTTACCCCCACTGCCATCCCCACCCCTCCTTACCCCCACTGCCTCCCCCACCCTCTTTACCCCCACTGCCTCCCCCACCCCTCTTTACCCCCACTGCCAACCCCACCCCTCCTTACCCCCACTCCCTCGCCCACCCCTCCTTACCCCCACTACCTCCCCGACCCTCCTTACCCCCACTGCCAACCCCACCCCTCCTTACCCCCACTGCCAACCCCACCCTCCTTACCCCCACTGCCTCGCCCACCCCTCCTTACCCCCACTGCCAACCCCACCCCTCCTTACCCCCACTGCCTCCCCCACCCCTCCTTACCCCCACTGCCTCGCCCACCCTCCTTACCCCCACTGCCTCCCCCACAACTCCTTACCCCCACTGCCATCCCCACCCCTCCTTACCCCCACTGCCATCCCCACCCCTCCTTACCCCCACTGCCTCCCCGACCCCTCCTTACCCCCACTGCCTCGCCCACCCCTCCTTACCCCCACTGCCTCGCCCACCCCTCCTTACCCCCACTGCCATCCCCACCCCTCTTTACCCCACTGCCAACCCTAATTCCCCTCCTTACCCCCTGCACACCTCGCTCCCGAATTCCCTCTTACCCCTCACTGCCAACCCCACCCTCCCTACCTCCCACTGCCTCCCGCCACCCCTCTGGCCTCCCCACTGCCTCGCCGCCCACCCCTCCCCACCCCCACTGCCATCCCCATCCTCCTTGTACTCCCCACTGCCTCGCCCATCCTCCAGCCTCTCACTGCCTCGTCAGGACCTCCTCTCACTCCTCATCTGCCCGCCCACCCCTCTACTCCCACTGGCCTCCCCACCCTCCTACCCCTCACTGCCAACCCCACCCTCCTACCCCCACTGCCTCCCGACCTCCTAACCCCCACTGCCTCCCACCCCCTCCCATCTCCCACCGCCAACCCCACCCTCCTGCACCCCACTGCCATCCCCACCCCTCCTTACCCCACTGCCTCCCACCCCTTACCCCACTGCCTCCCACCTTCACCCCACCTCAACCCCACCTCCCCACCCCCCACCCCCCCCACCCCTCCTTACCCCCACTACCTCCCGACCTCCTCCTACCCCCACTGCCAACCCCACCTCCCACCCCACTGCCAACCCCACCCTCCTTACTCCCCCATCACTGCCTCCCACCCCTCCTACTCCCCACTGCCCGCCCCACCCCTCTTACCCCCACTGCCATCCCCACCTCCTTACCCCCAACTGCCAACCCCACCCCTCCTTACCCCCACTGCCTCCCCCACCTCCTACCCCCACTGCCATCCCCACCCTCCCTTACCCCACTGCCTCCCCCACCCCTCTCCACCCCCACTGCCAACCCCACCTCCCACCCCCACTGCCCCGCCCCACCCTCCACCTCCCACTGCCAACCCCACCCTCCTTACCCCCCACTGCCTCGCCCACCCCTCTCTTTACCCCCCACTGCCATCCCCACCCCTTTACTCCCCACTGCCAACCCCATCCCCTTACCCCCACTGCCTCGCCCACCCCTCCTTACCCCACTGCCCCCCGACCCTCCTTACCCCACTGCCTCGCCCACCCTCCTTACCCCCACTGCCCCGCCCACCCCTCTCCTTACCCCACTGCCATCCCTCACCCTCCTACTCCCACTGCCTCGCCACCCTCCTTACCCCCACTGCCTCCCCACCCCTCTCTTACCCCCACCCTCGCCTCACCCTCCTTACCTCCCCACTGCCCGCCCACCCCCCTACCCCCGCCTGCCATCCCCACCTTCCTACCCCCACCGCCATCCCCACCCCCCACCCCCACTGCCCGCCCACCCTCCTACCCCCACTGCCTCCCCCACCCCTTACCCCACTGCCAACCCCACCCCTCCTTACCCCCACTGCCTCCTCACCCTCCCCACCCCCACTGCCAACCCCACCCTCCCACCCCCACTGCCCCGCCCACCCCTCCACCCCACTGCCTCCCCCACTCCTCCTTACCCCCACCGCAACCCCACCCCCTCCCACCCCCACTGCACGCCCACCTCCCCTCCTCCCCCCACTGCCTCCCCCACCCCCTCTCCTCCCCCCCACTCGCCTCGCCCACCCCTCCACCCCCCACTGCCCGCCCACCTCTCCCCACCCCACTGCCATCCCCACCCTCCTTACCCCCACTGCCATCCCCACCCTCTCCTTACCCCCACTGCCCCGCCCACCTCTCCTTACCCCCCACTGCCTCCCCCACCCCTCTTACCCCCACTGCCAACCCCACCCCTCCTTACCCCCATTGCCTCCCCACCCACTCCTCCTACCCCCACTGCCAACCCCACCTCCTTACCCCCACTGCCTCGCCCACCTCCCTTACCCCCACGGCCTCCCCACCTCCTCCTACCCCCACCGTCAACCCCACCCTCCCACCCCCACTGCCAACCCCACCCCCTCCACCCCCACTGCCCCGCCCACCCTCCCACCCCCACTGCCTCCCACCCCTCCTTACCCCACTGCCAACCCCACCCCTCCTTACCCCCCACTGCCTCCCGACCCTCCTAACCCCCACTGCCTCCCCCACCCTCCTACCCCCACTGCCAACCCCACCTCCCTCCTTACCCCACTGCCAACCCCACTCCCCTTCCTTACCCCCACTGCCTCCCCCACCTCCCTACCCCCCACTGCCAACCCCACCCCTCCCACCCCCACTGCCAACCCCACCCCCTCCTACCCCCACTGCCAACCCCACCCTCCTACCCCCACTGCCAACCCCACTCCTTTCCTGAACCCACGCTGCCACCCACACTGCTCACCCCACTGCCTCCCGCCAGTTACAGTAACATATACAGTTACAGTAACTATATGTATTAATGTGTCATCAGTTACAGTTACAGTAACTATATGTATCATCAGTTTACAGTAACTATATATCATCAGTTACAGTAACTATATGTATAATTCACTGTGTTGGCAGTAACTATATGTATCATCAGTTACAGTAACTATATGTATCTTATCAGTTATAGTAAATTTATCATTTCATAACAGTTACAGTAACTATGCATGTATTACAGTAACTATATATATCATCAGTTACAGCTATATGCATCATCAGTTACAGTAACTCATATTTACTAATCAGTTACAGTAACTATATGTATAGCAATTCTGTATCATCAGTTACAGTAAATTCATATGTATCATCAGTTACAGTAACTATATGTATCATTATCAGTTACAGTAATTATATGTATCATCAGTTGGCAGTAACTATATTTATCATCAGGGCAACTTATGCATCATCAGTAACTATTATATGTATCATCAGTTACAGTAACTATATTTATCAGTTACAGTAACTATATGCATCATCAGTTACAGTAACTATATGTATCATCAGTTACAGTAACTATATGTATATCAGTTACAGTAACTATATGTATCATCAGTTACAGTAACTATATGTATCATCAGTTACAGTAACTATATGTATCATCAGTTACAGTAATCATATTTATCATCAAAGTCATAAGTAAATTACATGTAATTAACAAATACAGTAACTATATGTATCATCAGTTACAGTAACTATATGTATCATCAAAGTCAAATTATATTTAATGTTACAGTAACTATATGTATACTGTGTTACAGTAATTATATGTATTATCAGTTACAGTAACTATATGTACTCAATCAGTTACAGTTACGGTAATCTATATGTACATCAGTTACAGTAACTATATGTATCATCAGTTACAGTAACTATATGTATCATCAGTTACAGCAACTATATGTATCTATCAAAGGCAGTAACTATATAAATATCAGTTACAGTAACTATATGTATCATCAGTTACAGTAACTATATGTATCATCAGTTACAGTAACTATATTTATCAGTTACAGTACTATATGTATCATCAGTTACAGTAACTATATGTATCATCAGTTGTTGTAACTATATGTATCATCAGTTACAGTAACTATATGTATCATCAGTTACGGTAACTATAAGGTATCATCAAAGTCAGTAACTATATGTATCAGTTACAGTAAATCATATGTATCATCAGTTACAGTAACTATATATCATCAGTTACAGTAACTATATTTATCATCAGTTACAGTAACTATATGTATCATCAGTTACAGTAATCATATGTATCACTATTATAGTAACTATATTGGTATCATCAGTTACAGTAACTATATGTAATTAATGTAGTTGGGGCAACGATATTATCATAGGTTGAAGGACTATATTTTTTATCATCGTTAAAATAATCCAATTTTTCATCATTATATGAATGCATCAAGGAGATGTGGCTGCTGTTTTACAATCCCGTATGTGTTTATCTAAATATTTGTAATTCATTAGTTCCAGAATGTTTCTGCCACTGTGGTCTCTATGAAGGAAAAGATGGATTATCCGATAAGGCTCTCATCATTCCTTTGCCTTCGTATGAGGGGAAACACAGAGCCTCTAAAGCTCAGTCTCCTAGAGGGTAATCTCCCTTTACTCATTGGTCCTATTAGCCAACGTATCAATCAATTGATATTAAAATAGACAAACTAACGAGCACATATATCCTACCAAACGGAAATAAAAAATGTCATATTTTATGTTCAATTTAGTCGTGGCTGAATGACGACATGAATAACATACAGTGGCGGGTTTTAAGCTTTTTCGGGCAGCATAGAACAGGACAGCTTCCTGTATATTTGTAAATAAGGCTGGTGCAAGAAAAACTAGGGCGTGTCCACAGGTTTTGCTCGCCTGAGGAGTAGAGTATCTCATGATAAGATGTAGACCACACTATTTACCATTAGTGTTTCACATCAATATTTTTCTTAGCTGTCTACATTGAAGTCTAAAAGTTTATGCCACTCAGCCAAATACATTTAAACAGTTTTCACAATTACTGACATTTAATCCTAGTAAACAACTGTATATATACCAACCACAGAAGTCAAGGGATTACATGCAGCAGCATCACATTGAGCTAAAGTCTAGAGACTGACTCTGTGGAAATGGATACCTGGAGACTTACATTTGACCCACTTTATTTTTAGATTTTTAAAATCATAATTTTTTTGCACTGGCTCGATGCACACTCACTAAATGTGTATTTATGTAATATGTCTTGTGTTTTTGTGTCCTATCAAATCTAAAAATTATAAAAAACGATCTTAAAAAGAAAAGACACTTAATCCACATTTCAAGTCTGAAATTTCAAATGATTAAAGCAAGTCTAGTGGTCCGTCTCATTTTATAAAAAGATGCTAATCAATGAGCCGACGTAATTGCGTTAATCCCAAATGGCCCATAGGGCTCAGTGTAAAACTAGTGCACTATAATTGGAATATGATATAATTTGGGACATAGTGAATAGAAGATTCCTTCATGAGGACATTCAGAGCCAGCTGAACCTGGAGTTCAACCACTTTACAATTCAGTTAATCCTCCAAGTGGTGCTAGTGTCAAGGAGACTAGCTACCTGTAAGTTTCTATTGCGGCTCTCACTCTCGCTTTTGAAAGCTTTGCTTGGCAGACATTAAGAGGTCCTCATGCGCATGCTGTGTGAATTAGCTAGACAGATTTACCTTTGCCTTTTTCTCTTTCAGTGTCTTTATCTTCCAAAGAGTCAGTCTATACCTGGGGAGTACTGTGTCTTTACCTTCCACAGAGTCAGAGTCAGTCTATACCTGGGGAGTACTGTGTCTTTACCTTCCACAGTCAGTCTATACCTGGGGAGTATTGTGTCTTTACCTTGTACAGAGTCAGTTTATCCCTGGGGAGTACTGTGTCTTTACCTTGTACAGAGTCATTCTATACCTGGGGAGTACTGTGTCTGTACCTTCCACAGTCGGTCTATACCTGGGGAGTACTGTGTCTTTACCTTGTACAGAATCAGTCTATACCTGGGGAGTACTGTGTCTTTACCTTGTACAGAGTCAGTCTATACCTGGGGAGTACTGTGTCTTTACCTTGTACAGAGTCAGAGTCAGTTTATACTTGGGGGTTATAGAATAGGATAGGAGGAGAGGGGAAGAAGAGGAGGCAGAGAAATGGGGGAAGACAGAGGGAGGGCAGAGAAATGGGGGAAGACAGAGGGAGGGCAGAGAAATGGGGAAGACAGAGGAGGGCAGAGAGAAATGGGGGTGAAGACAGAGGGAGGGCAGAGAAATGGGGGAAGAGAGGAGGGCAGAGAAATGGGGAAGACAGAGGAGGGCAGAGAAAATGGGGGGAAGACAGAGGGAGGGCAGAGAAATGGGGGGAAGACAGAGGGAGGGCAGAGAAATGGGGGGAAGACAGAGGGAGGACAGAGAAATGGGGGAAGACAGAGGAGGGCAGAGAGAAATGGGGAGACAGAGGAGGGCAGAGAGAAATGGGGGGGTAGACAGAGGGAGGGCAGAGAAATGGGGGGGACGACAGAGTGAGGGCAGAGAAATGGGGGAAGACAGAGGAGGGCAGAGAAATGGGGGAAGACAGAGGGAGGGCAGAGAAATGGGGGAAGACAGAGGAGGGTAGAGAAAAATGGGGGGAAGACAGAGGAGGGCAGAGAAATGGGGGACTACAGAGGGAGGGCAGAGAAATGGGGGAAGACAGAGGAGGCAGAGAAATGGGAAAGACAGAGGGAGGGCAGAGAAATGGGGGAAGACAGAGGGAGGGCAGAGAGAAATGGGGGGAAGACAGAGGGAGGGCAGAGAAATGGGGGAAAGACAGAGGAGGGCAGAGAAATGGGGAAGACAGAGGGAGGGCAGAGAGAAATGGGGGAAGACAGAGGGAGGGCAGAGAAATGGGGGACGACAGAGGGAGGGCAGAGAAATGGGGGAAGACAGAGGGAGGGCAGAGAAATGAGGGGAAGACAGAGGGAGGGCAGAGAAATGGGGAAGACAGAGGGAGGGCAGAGAAATGGGGGAAGACAGAGGGAGGGCAGAGAGAAATGGGGGGGAAGACAGAGGGAGGCAGAGAAATGGGGGGGAGACAGAGGGAGGGCAGAGAAATGGGGGAAGACAGAGGGAGGGCAGAGAAATGGGGGGAAGACAGAGGAGGGCAGAGAAATGGGGGAAGACAGAGGGAGGGCAGAGAAATGGGGGAAGACAGAGGGAGGGCAGAGAAATGGGGGAAGACAGAGGAGGGCAGCAGAAATGGGGGACGACAGAGGGAGGGCAGAGAAAATGGGGGAAGACAGAGGGATGGCAGAGAAATGGGGAGACAGAGGGAGGCAGAGAAATGGGGAAGACAGAGGGAGGCAGAGAAATGGGGGAAGACAGAGGAGGGTACAGAGAAATGGGGGGAGACAGAGGGAGGGCAGAGAAATGGGGACGACAGAGGGAGGGCAGAGAAATGGGGGAGACAGAGGGGGCAGAGAAATGGGGACGACAGAGGGAGGGCAGAGAGAAATGGGGGAAGACAGAGGGAGGGTACAGAGAAATGGGGGAAGACAGAGGGAGGCAGAGAGAAATGGGGGAAGACAGAGGGAGGGTACAGAGAAATGGGGGGAGACAGAGGGAGGGCAGAGAAATGGGGGAGACAGAGGAGGGCAGAGAAATGGGGGGACGACAGAGGGAGGACAGAGAGAAATGGGGGAAGACAGAGGGAGGGTACAGAGAAATGGGGGAAGACAGAGGGAGGGCAGAGAGAAATGGGGGGAAGACAGAGGGAGGGCAGAGAAATGGGGGGAAGACAGAGGAGGGCAGAGAAATGGGGGAAGACAGAGGGAGGGCAGAGAAATGGGGGAAGACAGAGGGAGGGCAGAGAAATGGGGAAGACAGAGGGAGGGCAGTCCCAGTCCCAGTCCCAGTCCCAGCCCCAGCCCCAGTCCCAGTCCCAGTCCCAGCCCCAGCCCCAGCCCCAGTCCCAGCCCCAGTCCCAGTCCCAGCCCCAGCCCCAGCCCAGTCCCAGCCCCAGCCCCAGCCCCAGCCCCAGTCCCAGTCCCATCCCCAGCCCCAGCCCCAGCCCCAGCCCCAGTCCCAGTCCCAGCCCCAGTCCCAGCCCCACTCCCAGTCCCAGCCCCAGTCCCAGCTCCAGTCCCAGCCCCAGTCCCAGCCCCAGCCCCAGCCCCAGCCCCAGCCCCAGCCCAGTCCCAGTCCCAGCCCCAGCCCCAGCCCCAGCCCCAGCCCCAGTCCCAGTCCCAGCCCCAGTCCCAGCCCCAGCCCCAGCCCCAGCCCCAGCCCCAGCCCCAGTCCCAGCCCCAGCCCCAGTCCCAGCCCCAGCCCCAGCCCCAGCCCCAGTCCCAGCCCCAGTCCCAGCCCCAGTCCCAGCCCCAGCCCCAGTCCCAGCCCCAGCCCCAGTCCCAGTCCCAGCCCCAGCCCCAGCCCCAGCCCCAGTCCCAGCCCCAGCCCCAGCCCCAGCCCCAGTCCCAGTCCCAGTCCCAGCCCCATTCTCTGCTTTGGTTGGTATCTATGTTAATATCACCCCAGTCCCAGCCCCAGCCCCAGTCCCAGTCCCAGTCCCAGACCCAGCCCCATTCTCTGCTTTGGTTGGTATCTATGTTAATATCACCCCAGTCCCAGCCCCAGCCCCAGTCCCAGTCCCAGCCCCATTCTCTGCTTTGGTTGGTATCTATGTTAATATCACCCCAGTCCCAGTCCCAGTCCCAGTCCCAGTCCCAGCCCCAGCCCCAGTCCCAGCCCCAGTCCCAGTCCCAGTCCCAGCCCCAGCCCCATTCTCTGCTTTGGTTGGTATCTATGTTAATATCACCCCAGCCCCAGTCCCAGTCCCAGTCCCAGCCCCAGTCCCAGTCCCAGTCCCAGTCCCAGTCCTATCTATATTATTATCACCATGCGTTGGATGGTTGCACATTCAACGTTCTCACTCCTTGACTTACACACTTGAAGAGCTATTGTTCAGAAATGCAATGAAGAAGAAGTTGATCTTCGGCACAGATCCAGCATCAGATGACATATATCCCCAATCCTAGCCTTAACCATAGAGGTGACGAAGACACCTCTGACCCTGTATCAGTGGTCAGGGGGACACCTAGTACAAAGTCCGTCAGACCACACTGCAATTGGACTTCTATATCTCAGGCCACACCACCGGTAGCCAGAGCAGTACGGCTGGACTTCTAATTCTCAGGCCACACCACCACGGTAGCCAGAGCAGTGCGGCTGGACTTCTATATCTCAGCCACACCACCGGTAGCCAGAGCAGTACGGCTGGACTTCTAATTCTCAGGCCACACCACCGGTAGCCAGAGCAATACGGCCGGACTTCTATATCTCAGGCCACACCACCGGTAGCCAGAGCAGTACGGCTGGACTTCTATATCTCAGGCCACACCACCGGTAGCCAGAGCAGTACGGCTGGACTTCTATATCTCAGGCCACACACCGGTAGCCAGAGCAGTACGGCTGGACTTCTATATCTCAGGCCACACCACCGGTAGCCAGAGCAGTACGGCTGGACTTCTATATCTCAGGCCACACCACCGGTAGCCAGAGCAGTACGGCTGGACTTCTATATCTCAGGCCACACCACCGGTAGCCAGAGCAGTACGGCTGAACTTCTATATCTCAGGCCACACCACCGGTAGCCAGAGCAGTACGGCTGGACTTCTATATCTCAGGCCACACCACCGGTAGCCAGAGCAGTACGGCTGGACTTCTATATCTCAGGCCACACCACCGGTAGCTAGAGCAGTAGGGCTGGACTTCTATATCTCAGGCCACACCACCGGTAGCCAGAGCAGTACGGCTGGACTTCTATATCTCAGGCCACACCACCGGTAGCCAGAGCAGTACGGCTAGACTTCTATATCTCAGGCCACACCACCGGTAGCCAGAGCAGTACGGCTGGACTTCTATATCTCAGGCCACACCACCGGTAGCCAGAGCAGTACGGCTGGACTTCTATATCTCAGGCCACACCACCGGTAGCCAGAGCAGTACGGCTGGACTTCTATATCTCAGGCCACACCACCGGTAGCCAGAGCAGTACGGCTGGACTTCTATATCTCAGGCCACACCACCGGTAGCCAGAGCAGTATGGCTGGACTTCTATATCTCAGGCCACACCAACGGCAGCCAGAGCAGTACGGCTGGATTTCTATATCTCAGGCCACACCACCGTAGCCAGAGCAGTACGGCTGATCCCCACCACTTTGCTAGATGGCTTAACACTTGATGACCAGACAGACAGACAGGCAGGCAGGCAGGCAGGCAGGCAGGCAGACAGACAGACAGACAGACAGACACAGAAAGACAGATAGACAGACAGACACTCAGGTCCCAGAAAGCTTCAGGGAGTGGCCAATGGCGCCCAAAAAAAAAAAAAACAGAAAGACCTCCTCCTTCCCTTCCTCCACCCTCACCTCCCCGCACCGCAATGCACCACATTAGTCCACTGCTTTCACTGTTTCCATGCCCTGCCTGTCACAGGACACCACCCCACTTCTCCTTCCTCACCCCTCTCCTTCCCCCTTCTCCTCCCCATCTAGTGTCAAACAAATCCCATCGAATCTGATGAGCAAAGCAGATTTAGGGCTCGTTCAATCAGAGCCGCTAGTCGGCGTCCGGCGTGAGGTTGTTTTGGAGGTGGAACTGTGTTAGAGCTGTCAAATCCACAAGCGGTTCCTGGAATTATGCCTAAAGCGGACGCTGCCATTGGCTGTAATGGAGTCGCATTCAGAAAAATCCAGCCTTATTTACAAGTTAGAACGTCGGGAATGTGAGATGTAATCTACACCTCGATGTGCTGGTGGAAATCCTCATTATATTTGCCGAATTAGTTTCAGTTTGAGCGTCTCCACTTTCTCGATTCTGAACTTCTAACGCAGTGGGACGGTGTGTGGCTTCGAGACACCGATCAAGCAGCTGCATCAATTTGACGTCTCCATCGCAGTTACTACTCGGCCAATACATCAGCTACGCCTGTCGCCTGTTAAAGCTGTTGAATCTAGGCCAAACTTTCCAGTGATGCCCCAAACCCCATCAGACAGACAGACAGACAGACAGACAGACAGACAGACAGACAGACAGACAGACAGACAGACAGACAGACAGACAGACAGACAGACTGAAAGAAAGGCAGGCAGACACAAGTAGACAGGCAGACAGACATGCAGGCAGACAGACAGACAGACAGACAGACAGAACAGACAGACAGACAGACAGACGAACCGACAGACAGACAGACAGACAGACAGAGAAAGACAGGCAGACACAGACAGACAGACAGACAGACAGACAGACAGACAGACAGACAGACAGACAGACAGACAGACAGACAGACAGACAGACAGACAGACAGACAGACAGACAGACAGACAGACAGACAGACAGAGAAAGACAGGCAGACACAGACAGACAGACAGACAGACAGACAGACAGACAGACACAGACAGACAGACAGACAGACAGACAGACAGACAGACAGAGAAAGACAGGCAGACACAGACAGACAGACAGACAGACAGACAGACAGACAGACAGACAGACAGACAGACAGACAGAGAAACCATGTCCACCAGTGTTTCCAGGCCTGTAGAAAGTGTAGATCCTGTATTGTGTTGTGATGTTGTGTTTTGGGCTGGGTCTGTGTTGATATGGGCTACTGTCGTAGCTTGGGGGGCTATGTCACACCTGGGGACACAACAAAGGAAGGCTGTGTGTGTGTGTGTGTGTGTGTGTGTGTGTGTGTGTGTGTGTGTGTGTGTGTGTGTGTGTGTGTGTGTGTGTGTGTGTGTGTTCACCTTGGGGCGGCAAGAAAGGCTTCCAGCATCACTATAACCATCTCTGACACCTCTCATCACTCCTCATTGTACGTCTCAATCTAAAACAAATTGACATCAGAAAGACTGAGACACACACACACATTACACACACACACACAAACAAACAAGCACACACACAGACACACACACACAAAGACAACACATTAACACACGCATAGATGCACAAAGACAATAGTTGATATAAACACACACACACACATGCACACACATTGCCAATAAAATACACACACACACACAGCCACCAGCCGTGGGGCATGTCTTTAGCTTAGCTGCAAAATAGTGGAGGCCCATCTGCTACTATGCGTCAAGTGACTGCTGTCTGGAATGACTTAGGACTGAGCTGCTGTGGTGTGTGTGTGTGTGTGTGCTGCTTCTGCTCTGCAAAAATGTGTACGTGTGTGTCGCTTCCTGCCTGTGTGTGTGTGTGTTTTACAGTGTGTGTGTGTGTGTGTGTGTGTGTGTGTGTGTGTGTGTGTGTGTGTGTGTGTGTGTGTGTGTGTGTGTGTGTGTGTGTTTTACAGTGTGTGTGCTTGTGTGTGTTGCAGCCTTCCTCAGCTGGTCCAGGGCCAGAGGGAACCAGAGGTGGCCATATGGTCTGTGGGCAGCAGCAGCACAGTGAGGTCTGGTCAGACAGCAACACCCAGGAGAGACTCTGTCCCTCAGTCCCCTGTACATTCCCCTATCTGCCACTCTCTCTGTCTCACCATTCTCTGTCTGCCACTCTCTCTGTCTCACCAATCTCTGTCTGCCCCTCTCTCTGCCTCACCATTTTCCTGTCTGCCCCTCTCTCTGTGCTTCAGTCCCCTGTCTGCCTGTGTCCCTCCCAAGCCGCCCATCCCATCACCTCGTCCCTGTGTCCCTCCCAAGCCTCCCATCCTACTGTCAGCTTGTCCC
>NW_027036885.1:0-16256 GCF_034236695.1 Oncorhynchus nerka | reverse complement strand
GCCTACACACAACACCCCATAATAGTCACTGGCCTACACACAACACCCATAATAGTCACTGGCCTACACACAACACCCCATAATAGTCACTGGCCTACACAACAACACCCCATAATAGTCACTGGCCTACACACAACACCCCCATAATAGTCACTGGCTCTACACACAACACCCCATAATAGTCACTGGCCTACACACAACACCCCATAATAGTCACTGGCCTACACACAACACCCATAATAGTCACTGGCCTACACACAACATCCCATAATAGTCACTGGCCTACACACAACACCCCATAATAGTCACTGGCCTACACAACATCCCATAATAGTCACTGGCCTACACACAACACCCCATAATAGTCACTGACCTACACACAACACCCCATAATAGTCATTGGCCTACACACAACACCCCATAATAGTCACTGGCCTACACACAACACCCCATAATAGTCACTGTCCTACACACAACACCCCATAATAGTCACTGGCCTACACACAATACCCCATAGTCACTGACCTACACACAACACCCCATAATAGTAACTGTCCTACACACAACACCCCATAATAGTCATGACCTACACACAACACCATAGTCACTAACCTACACAACACCATAATAGTCACCGGCCTATACACAACACCCCATAATAGTCACTGGCCTACACACAACACCCCATAATAGTCATTGTCCTACACACAACACCCATAATAGTCTGGCCTACACACAACACCCCATAATAGTCACTGGCCTACACACAACACCCCATAATAGTCACTGGCCTACACACAACACCCCCATAATAGTCACTAACCTACACACAACACCCCCATAATAGTCACTGGCCTACACACAACACCCCATAATAGTCACTGGCCTACACACAACACCCATAATAATAGTCACTGGCCTACACACAACACCCCATAATAGTCATTGACCTACACACAACACCCCCCCTTTACTATTAACAGTGTATATGTTAACAGACAGACAGACAGACGTCTCAGTAGCATCTCTCTCTGACTGAAATAGACACCAGCCTGACAGACGTCTCAGCAGCATCTCTCTGACTGAAATAGACACCAGCCAGACAGCCGTCTCAGTAGCATCTCTCTCTGACTGAAACAGACACCAGCCTGACAGATGTCTCAGTAGCATCTCTCTGACTGAAATAGACACCAGCCTGACAGACGTCTCAGTAGCATCTCTCTCTGACTGAAATAGACACCAGCCTGACAGATGTCTCAGTAGCATCTCTCTGACTGAAATAGACACCAGCCTGACAGACGTCTCAGTAGCATCTCTCTCTGACTGAAATAGACACCAGCCTGACAGACGCAGTAGCATCTCTCTGACTGAAATAGACACCACCAGACAGACGCCTCAGTAGCATCTCTCTCTGACTGAAATAGACACCAGCCTGACAGACGCCTCAGTAGCATCTCTCTCTGACTGAAATAGACACCAGCCTGACAGACAGACAGACAGACAGACGTCTCAGTAGCATCTCTCTGACTGAAATAGACACCCAGCCTGACAGACGTCTCAGCAGCATCTCTCTCTGACTGAAATAGACACCAGCCTGACAGATGTCTCAGCAGCATCTCTGTCTGACTGAAATAGACACCAGCCTGACAGACGTCTCAGTAGCATCTCTCTGACTGAAATAGACACCAGCCTGACAGACAGACAGACAGACAGACATCTCAGTAGCCTCTCTCTCTGACTGAAATAGACACCAGCCTGACAGACGTCTCAGTAGCATCTCTCTGACTGAAATAGACACCAGCCTGACAGACAGACGTCTCAGTAGCATCTCTCTCTGACTGAAATAGACACCAGCCTGACAGACGTCTCAGTAGCATCTCTCTCTGACTGAAATAGACACCAGCCTGACAGACAGACAGACAGACAGACGTCTCAGTAGCATCTCTCTCTGACTGAAATAGACACCAGCCTGACAGACGTCTCAGCAGCATCTCTCTCTGACTGAAATAGACACCAGCCTGACAGATGTCTCAGCAGCATCTCTGTCTGACTGAAATAGACACCAGCCTGACAGACGTCTCAGTAGCATCTCTCTGACTGAAATAGACACCAGCCTGACAGACAGACAGACAGACAGACATCTCAGTAGCCTCTCTCTCTGACTGAAATAGACACCAGCCTGACAGACGTCTCAGTAGCATCTCTCTGACTGAAATAGACACCAGCCTGACAGACAGACGTCTCAGTAGCATCTCTCTCTGACTGAAATAGACACCAGCCTGACAGACGTCTCAGTAGCATCTCTCTCTGACTGAAATAGACACCAGCCTGACAGATGTCTCAGTAGCATCTCTCTCTGACTGAAATAGACACCAGCCTGACAGATGTCTCAGTAGCATCTCTCTCTGACTGAAATAGACACCAGCCTGACAGATGTCTCAGTAGCATCTCTCTCTGACTGATATAGACACCAGCCTGACAGACAGACAGACAGACAGACAGACAGACAGACGTCTCAGTAGCATCTCTCTGACTGAAATAGACACCAGCCAGACAGACGTCTCAGTAGCATCTCTCTCTGACTGAAATAGACACCAGCCTGACAGATGTCTCAGTAGCATCTCTCTCTGACTGAAATAGACACCAGCCTGACAGATGTCTCAGTAGCATCTCTCTCTGACTGAAATAGACACCAGCCTGACAGATGTCTCAGTAGCATCTCTCTCTGACTGATATAGACACCAGCCTGACAGACAGACAGACAGACAGACAGACAGACAGACAGACAGACGTCTCAGTAGCATCTCTCTGACTGAAATAGACACCAGCCAGACAGACGTCTCAGTAGCATCTCTCTCTGACTGAAATAGACACCAGACAGACAGACAGACGTCTCAGTAGCATCTCTCTCTGACTGAAATAGACACCAGCCAGACAGACGTCTCAGTAGCATCTCTCTCTGACTGAAATAGACACCAGCCTGACAGACGTCTCAGTAGCATCTCTCTCTGACTGAAATAGACACCAGCCTGACAGACAGACGTCTCAGTAGCATCTCTCTCTGACTGAAATAGACACCAGCCAGACAGACGTCTCAGTAGCATCTCTCTGACTGAAATAGACACCAGCCTGACAGACGCTCAGCAGCATCTCTCTGACTGAAATAGACACCAGCCTGACAGATGTCTCAGCAGCATCTCTCTCTGACTGAAATAGACACCAGCCTGACAGATGTCTCAGCAGCATCTCTCTCTGACTGAAATAGACACCAGCCTGACAGACGTCTCAGTAGCATCTCTCTGACTGAAATAGACACCAGCCAGACAGACGTCTCAGTAGCATCTCTCTGACTGAAATAGACACCAGCCTGACAGACGTCTCAGTAGCATCTCTCTGACTGAAATAGACACCAGCCTGACAGACGCCTCAGCAGCATCTCTCTCTGACTGAAATAGACACCAGCCTGACAGACGTCTCAGCAGCATCTCTCTCTGACTGAAATAGCTCTCTACTTCCTCTTAGTTATCACGAGCACGTCTCAACCTCACTGTGCAGAGTCACGACGGGGCACGGCCCAGAGTGCCGTTGGGCTCTCCAGCGCAGCTCACCTCCTCATTACAGCTCAGCCGCAGAGAGAGAGGGTCAGGACATCCACACACCACCCACACACACACATACAAACATACACACACACCCACACACACAAACATACACACACACCCACACACACAAATGTACACACACACACCCCACACAAACGTACACACACCCACACACAAACGTACACACACACCCACACACACAACGTACACACACACACACACACAAACGTACACACACACATACACACACACCCACACACACAAACGTACACACCCACACACACACACACACACACACACACACACACACACACACACACACACACACACACACACACACACACACACACACACACACACACACACAGGTTAGGGGGTCACCATGGAGATCTGCCTCCCTCAGCCAAATAGAGCGCTGTACCACGATCCTCTCCGTGGTTGGGAGGGGAGGTGGCCTGGAGAGGGCCGGGGTCAGACCAGTACTAGTAGCCACACACATCCCTGCTTAAAAAAACAGCAGAAACCAACATGCATTTCATGCTGGTCTATGCTGGTCAAGCTGGTCTAGTTATGCTGGCAGGCCAGCCATCGTTGTGTTTTCCCTGGTAACCAACCATCGTTGTGTTTCCCTGGTGACCAGCCATCGTTGTGTTTCCCTGGTAACCAGCCATCGTTGTGTTTTCCCCTGGTGACCAGCCATCGTTGTGTTTTCCCCTGGTGGCCAGCCATCGTTGTGTTTTCCCTGGTAACCAACCATCGTTGTGTTTCCCTGGTGACCAGCCATCGTTGTGTTTTCCCCTGGTGACCAGCCATCGTTGTGTTTTTATTTGCAAAACAGCAAGAAGCCAGTGTGCTTTCTTTATATTCAGTGCAGCTTGACACATGGAGATGGCACAACATCATCTCACCACAACAACATTATACACACCATCATCTCACCACAACTACATTATACACACCATCATCTCACCACAGCCACATTATACACACCATCATCTCACCACAACCACATTATACACACCATCATCTCACCACAACCACATTATACACACCATCATCTCACCACAGCCACCCATTCAGCCTAATGATTATACACACCATCATCTCACCACAACCACCCATTCAGCCTAATGATTATACACACCATCAACTCACCACAACCACATTATACACACCATCATCTCACCACAACCACATTATACACACCATCATCTCACCACAGCCACATTATACACACCATCATCTCACCACAACCACATTATACACACCATCAACTCACCACAACCACATTATACACACCATCAACTCACCACAGCCACATTATACACACCATCATCTCACCACAGCCACCCATTCAGCCTAATGATTATACACACCATCATCTCACCACAACCACCCATTCAGCCTAATGATTATACACACCATCAACTCACCACAGCCACCCATTCAGCCTAATGATTATACACACCATCAACTCACCACAACCACATTATACACACCATCATCTCACCACAACCACCCATTCAGCCTAATGATTATACACACCATCATCTCACCACAACAACATTATACACACCATCAACTCACCACAACCACATTATACACACCATCAACTCACCACAGCCACATTATACACACCATCATCTCACCACAACCACATTATACACACCATCATCTCACCACAACCACATTATACACACCATCAACTCACCACAGCCACCCATTCAGCCTAATGATTATACACACCATCAACTCACCACAACCACATTATACACACCATCATCTCACCACAGCCACCCATTCAGCCTAATGATTATACACACCATCAACTCACCACAACCACATTATACACACCATCATCTCACCACAGCCACCCATTCAGCCTAATGATTATACACACCATCATCTCACCACAGCCACATTATACACACCATCATCTCACCACAGCCACCCATTCAGCCTAATGATTATACACACCATCAACTCACCACAACCACCCATTCAGCCTAATGATTATACACACCATCATCTCACCACAGCCACATTATACACACCATCATCTCACCACAGCCACCCATTCAGCCTAATGATTATACACACCATCATCTCACCACAGCCACCCATTCAGCCTAATGATTATACACACCATCATCTCACCACAACCACATTATACACACCATCATCTCACCACAGCCACCCATTCAGCCTAATGATTATACACACCATCAACTCACCACAACTACATTATACACAACATCATGGTGTGTTACCCTAACAGCTAGCATCATGGTGTGTTAGTCTAACAGCTAGCATCATGGTGTGTTAGTCTAACAGCTAGCATCATGGTGTGTTAGTCTAACAGCTAGCATCATGGTGTGTTAGTCTAACAGCTAGCATCACGGTATGTTAGCCTAACAGCTAGCATCATGGTGTGTTAGTCTAACAGCTAGCATCATGGGGTGTTAGCCTAACAGCTAGCATCATGTGGTGTTAGTCTAACAGCTAGCATCACGGGGTGTTAGCCTAACAGCTAGCATCATGGGGTGTTAGTCTAACAGCTAGCATCACGGGGTGTTAGCCTAACAGCTAGCATCATGGGGTGTTAGTCTAACAGCTAGCATCATGGGGTGTTAGCCTAACAGCTAGCATAATGGGGTGTTAGTCTAACAGCTAGCATCATGGTGTGTTAGCCTAACAGCTAGCATCATGGGGTGTTAGCATAACAGCTAGCATCAGGGTGTGTTAGCATAACAGCTAGCATCACGGTGTGTTAGCCTAACAGCTAGCATCATGGTGTGTTAGTCTAACAGCTAGCATCACGGTGTGTTAGTCTAACAGCTAGCATCATGGTGTGTTAGCCTAACAGCTAGCATCATGGGGTGTTAGCCTAACAGCTAGCATCATGGGGTGTTAGCCTAACAGCTAGCATCATGGGGTGTTAGCCTAACAGCTAGCATCATGTGGTGTTAGCCTAACAGCTAGCATCATGGTGTGTTAGCCTTACAGCTAGCATCATGGTGTGTTAGTCTAACAGCTAGCATCACGGTATGTGTGGAGAGACCTCCCTGCCAGGCTAGGATCGTTGTTTTATTTCCCGTTTATTGGTTGGTTAGTTGAAAAGGGGAGGAAAAGCTTACACTGAGCTGTTTGGCATTCCTCAGTGGTTGCCAGTTAAACCGATCGCTCTGTAGTGTTAATAGCATAAACTAATACCATTCACATCAATTATTAACTTCCCTGCAGACCACTGACATAGAGGATTTACAATGCTTCTCAACCCCCTGGTGGGCGGCTTCCCTTCCACTCTGCTCTCTCTCTCTCTCTCTCTCTCTCTCTCTCTCTCTCTCTCTCTCTCTCTCTCTCTCTCTCTCTACTCTCTCTCTCTCTCTCTACTCTCTCTCTGCTCTCTCCCTCTCTCTCTCTGCTCTCTCTCTCTCTCTGCTCTCTCTCTCTCTCTCTCTCTCTCTGCTCTCTCTCTCTCTCTCTGCTCTCTCTCTCTGTCTCTCTCTCTCTCTCTGCTCTCTCTCTCTGTCTCTCTCTCTCTCTCTGTCCCTCACTCTCTCTGCTCTCTCTATATCTGCTCTCTCTCTGCTCTCTCTCACTCTCTATCTGCTCTCTCTCTCATTCTCTATCTGCTCTCTCTCTCATTCTCTATCTGCTCTCTCTCTCTCTGCTCTCTCTCTCTTTCATTCTCTATCTGCTCTCTCTCTCTCTCGCTCCATATTTATTTTCTCTCTCTCTCATTCTACTCTGTGATCCCTCTGCTCTCTCTCTCACTCTCTATTTGCTCTCTCTCTCTCTCTCTCTGTCTCTCTCTCTCTCTCTGCTCTCTCTCTCTGTCTCTCTCTCTCTGCTCTCTCTCTCTCTCTCTCTCTCTCTGCTCTCTCTCTCTCTGCTCTCTCTCTCTCTGCTCTCTCTCTCTGTCTCTCTCTCTCTCTGCTCTCTCTCTCTGTCTCTCTCTCTCTGTCTCTCTCTCTCTCTCTCTCTCTCTGCTCTCTCTATATCTGCTCTCTCTCTCTGCTCTCTATCTGCTCTCTCTCACTCTCTCTCTGCTCTCTATCTGCTCTCTCTCTCAATCTCTATCTGCTCTCTCTGTCATTCTCCATCTGCTCTCTCTCTCTCTCTCTGCTCTCTCTCTCTCTGCTCTCTCTCTCATTCTCTATCTGCTCTCTCTCCCTCTCTCTCTTTTCTCTCTCTCATTCTACCCTGTGATCTCTCTGCTCTCTGCTTCGGTAAAAGAAGGATGGGGTAAAGGTGTAAGAAAGGGGCTAAACGGTAGCGATTTAAAACGTCTCCACTACACAGAGAGATTCTACATATAGATTGTTTTGACTGCGAGATGATGACAGGTGAAACCCTGAAACCCCCTTTGACTATAGCAGGCTGCTACAGTGGAATGCTGCATTTCCATTCACACCCTCACATCATCTCTCTCCATTCAATCCTCGTTGATTGAAATTCAGAAAATCTTCAGAAAGATGTAGGCAAATACTTAGAAGTCCCAGAAGTCTCTGTCTTGTTACTTTCACATAGGATTCATGGGATTTTTTTGCTGTTTCAGAAATTCAGAAAAGCTTCAGAAAGATGTAGGCAAATACTTAGAAGTCCCAGTCTCCCATCTTGTTACTGTCTTGTTTCTTGTTTCTATGAACGTCCTAGTTTTAGCACATTCTTGTGTTTTATACCTCTGGCATGCCAGGGACGAGAGGTGGTGTGCAGATGTGGGTGGGCGTCTATTTGAATGAATCTATTGAAAACATACACAATCAAAAAAATATATATATATAATTATTATTATTCATTGGTTTTGGGCAGGTCCTAAGAAACATCACACAACTAATAAAATGTATTTTCAAAAGAACAGAATAGCACATATTTTGAGTTTAATTACGTCTACAACACCGTTACAAAAGAAGAAGGTGTGGAGTCACTTTGTCACTGCCTTAGAGCTTTTGTCACGGGTTTCTTCCTCTTCCTCTGAAGAGGTGAAACATGGATCAGACCAATACGCAGCGTGGTAAGTGTCCGTGGTTTTAATAGGAAACCTCAAACATGAACACAACTACAAAACAAGAACTGTGAAAACCAAAACAGTCCTATCTGGTAGCAGTAAACACAAAGACAGGAAACAATCACCCACAAAATACCCAAAGAATATGGCTGCCTAAATATGGTTCCCAATCAGAGACAACAATAAACACCTGCCTCTGATTGAGAACCATTCTAGGCAACCATAGACTTTCCTAGACAACTACACTGAACACAACCCCATAAATCTACAAAAACCCCTAGACAAGACAAACACATAAATCCCCCATGTCACACCCTGGCCTAACGAAAATAATAAAGAAAACGAAGATAACTAAGGCCAGGTTGTGACAGCTTTTTTATGTCTCTATTTTGGTTTGGTCAGGGTGTGATTTGGGTGGGCATTCTATGTTCCTTTTTCTATGTTTTTGTATTTCTATGTTTTTGGCCTGGTTTGGTTCTCAATCAAAGGACAGCTGTCTATCGTTGTCTCTGATTAGGAACCATACTTAGAAAAGCAGATTTTTTTTTTTAATGTCCATTAAAATAACATCAATTTGATCAGAAATACAGACAGATTATTAATGTTGTAAATGACTATTTTAGCTGGAAACGGCATATTTTTAATGGAACATCTACATAGGTGTACAGAATTTTTAAAATGGAACCTTTATTTAACCAGGCAAGTCAGTTAAAAACAAATTCTTACTAACAATGACGGCCTACTGGGTAACAGTGGGTTAACTGCCTTGTTCAGGGGCAGAATGACAGATTTTTACCTTGTCAGCTCGGGGATTCGATCCACCAACCTTTCGTTTACCAGTCCAACGCGCTAACCACTAGGCTACCTGCCGCCCCACTAGTCTACCTGCCGCCCCACTAGTCTACCTGCCGCCCCACTAGGCTACCTGCCGCCCCACTAGGCTACCTGCCGCCCCACTAGGCTACCTGCCGCCCCACTAGGCTACCTGTCGCCCAACTAGGCTACCTGCCTGCCTGGGCTACCTGCCGGAGCTACCTGCCGCCCCACTAGGCTACCTGCCGCCCCACTAGTCTACCTGCCGCCCCACTAGGCTACCTGCCGCCCCACTAGGCTACCTGCCGCCCCACTAGTCTACCTGCCGCCCCACTAGGCTACCTGCCGCCCCACTAGGCTACCTGCCACCCCACTAGGCTACCTGCCACCCCACTAGGCTACCTGCCACCCCACTAGGCTACCTGCCACTGCCGCCATCAACAGTGAAGAGGAGACTCCGGGATTGCTGGCCTTCTTGGAAGCGTTGCAAAGAAAAAGCCACATCTCAGACTGGCCAATAAAAATAAAAGATTAATAAGATGGGCAACAGAACACAGACAACGGACAAGAGGAACTCTGTCTAGAAGGCCAGCATCCCGGAGTTGCCTCTTCACTGTTGACGTTGAGACTGGTGTTTTGCAGGTACTATTTAATGAAGCTGCCAGTTGAGGACTTGTGAGGGGTCTGTTTCTCAAACTAGACACTCTAATGTACTTGTCCTCTTGCTCAGTTGTGCACCGGGGCCTCCCACTCCTCTTTTATTCTGTTTTGAGCCAATTTGCGCTGTTCTGTGAAGGGAGTAGCTACACAGCGCTGTACCAGATCTTTAGTTTGTCAATTTCTCTCATAGCCTTAATTTCTCAGAACAAGAATAGACTGAAGAGTTTCAGAAGAAAGTGCTTTGATTCTGGCCATTTTGACACTGTAATCGAACCCACAAATGCTGATGCTCCAGATACTCAACTAGTCTAAAGAAGGCCAGTTTAATTGCTTCTTTAATCAGCACAAAAGTTTTCAGCTGTGCAAACATAATTGCGAAAGGGTTTTCTAATGATCAATTAGCCTTTTAAAATGATACACTTGGATTAGCTAACACAACGTGCCATTGGATCACAGGAGTGATGGTTGCTGATAATGGGCCTCTGTACACCTATGTAGATATTCCATAACAAATCAGCCGTTTCCAGCTACAATAGTAATTTACAACACTGTATTAATGGTTAATTTGATGTGATTTTAATGGAGAGAAAAAACATACTTTTCTTTCAAAAACAAGGACATTTCTAAGTGACCCCAACCGTTTGAACGGTAATGTTTGAACGGTAATGAGCTTTCCAAATTAAATCAATAGTTTGTTATTTTGTTATTTTATAACAGATAGGACACACCTGTCCGGTCACCGTCAACACACATATATTTATCATATATTTATCATAAGAAGAATAATGGAATATAACTTAATAAAATACAAAAAATAATATTTTTCCCACACAACTTGCGACAGGGATGTTGTAGAACCTGTGTCAAACGGAGCCCATATTTCTTTATGTTTTATCTGCGTTTTAACATCTTTCCTCGCTCCGCTCTGTTAGGGAGCAGGCGTAGGCTGTTATCTTCATCTTGATACCCATAACAAAAATAATAGTCATCCTCTTTTCCAAAGTCTTGTGTTCATATTTCACATTTCGACGCCGGAGAAGAGAAGCTGGTTACAGGGAGTCGAATATTTAATAAGGAACAGACATCAAACCAGACAGCGTCAGAACCAGGTATCCAAAGATAAACAAACAACAATCCTGAAGCAGGGGAACGGAGCAGGGGAACGGAGCAGGGAGACGGAGCTGGGTAACGGAGCAGGGGAACGGAGCAGGGGGACGGAGCTGGGGGACGGAGCGGGGGACGGAGCGGGGAGACGGAGCGGGGAGACGGAGCTGGGGAACGGAGCAGGGGAACGGAGCAGGGGGACGGAGCAGGGGGACGGAGCAGGGGAACGGAGCAGGGGAACGGAGCAGGGGAACGGAGCAGGGGAACGGAGCTGGGGAAGGTAGCTGGGGAACGGAGCAGGGAGACGGAGCAGGGAGACGGTGGGTAACGGAGCAGGGGAACGGAGCAGGGGACGGAGCTGGGGGACGGAGCAGGGGACGGAGCAGGGGACGGAGCGGGGGACGGAGCAGGGGAGACGGAGCTGGGGAACGGAGCAGGGGAACGGAGCTGGGGAACGGAGCAGGGGAACGGAGCAGGGAGGTAGCGGGGAACGGAGCAGGGGAACGGAGCTGGAACGGAGAAGGGGAACGGGCTGGGGAACGGAGCAGGGGAAAACGCTGGGGGAACGGAGCTGGGGAACGGAGCAGGGGAACGGAGCTGGGAACGGAGCAGGGAGACGGAGCTTGGGATCGGAGCTGGGGAACGGAGCTGGGGAACGGGCAGGGAATGGGCTGGGAACGGAGCAGGGAACGGAGGTGGGAAACGCGAGCAGGGGAACGGAGCTGGGGAACGGAGCAGGAGACAGAGCTTGGGAACGGAGCTGGGGAACGGAGCTGGGGAACGGGCTGGGGAACGGAGCAGGGGAACGGAGCAGGGAGACGGAGCTTGGGAACGGGCTGGGGAACGGAGCTGGGGAACGGAGCAGGGAACGGAGGTGGGAAACGGGCAGGGAACGGAGCTGGGGAACGGAGCAGGGAGACAGAGCTTGGGAGCGGGCTGGGGAACGGAGCTGGGGAACGGAGCTGGGAAACGGAGCAGGGGAACGGAGCAGGGAGAAGCTGGGAACGGAGCTGGGGAGACGGAGCTGGGAACGGAGCAGGGAACGGAGCTGGGGAACGGAGCAGGGGAACGGAGCTGGGGAGACGGAGCTGGGGAACGCTGGGGAACGGAGCAGGGGAAACGGAGCAGGGGGGCGCTGGGGAACGGAGCGGAACGGGCTGGGGAACGGAGCAGGGGAACGGAGCAGGGGAACGGAGCTGGGAACGGAGCTGGGTCACGGAGCAGGGTAACGGGCAGGGAACGGAGCAGGGAACGGAGCTGGGGAACGGAGCTGGGGAACGGAGCAGGGGAACGGGCTGGGGACCGGGCTGGGGAACGGAGCAGGGCTACAGACAGATATAGGGAGGTAATGACACATGTGATTGAGTCCAGGTGAGTCCAATAATCGCTGAATGCGTGTGACGGGGACGGGGCGAGAGGCGGGGGGGGGGCGCCTTCGAGTGCCAGGGAGGGGGAGAGGGAGCAGGGGTGACACTGGGGGCTTTTGGAGTTGCTTATCTGTGATTAAGGCAAACAAGAGGTTTACACTTAATTTAGACTACATTACTACATTACTATATTACTACATTATTACAATACTACATTACTACATTAATACATTAATACATTACTACATTACTACATTACTACATGACTACATTAATACATGACTACATGACTACATTACTACATTACTACATTAATACATTACTACATTACTACATTAATATATTACTACATTACTACATTACTACATTACTACATTCCTACATTAATACATTACTACATTACTACATTCCTGAATGTTTCTAATTAGAGATAGATAAACACTTGGTTTAGACTAGTGGGGGAGGAGGAGGAGGTGGGGAGGAGGAGGAGGAGGAGGAGGAGGAGTGGGAGGAGGGGGAGGAGGTCCAGGCTAACTAAATGACTGTGAGTCCATTTTTCATTTTCCATTTGTTTTGTCTCGTTTTTCCCCACACACCTGGTTCTCAGTTCCCTCATTACGTGTTGTGTATTTAACCCTCTGTCCCCCCCATGTCTTTGTGTGGTATTGTTTACTGTAAGTGCTTGTGTACATTTTGTTTGTCTGGTGCGTTATCGGGTCGTTGTGTCCATACATTGTATTTCCTGTTGGTTTTACTGTTAAACTGCTCCGGCTATTAAGTTCTGCTCTCCTGCGTCTAACTTCCCTGCAACCAGACACACAGCCCTTACAGTGAGAGAAGAGTCAAAAATAATCCACTTGTTTAATAAAGTGCATAACATGAGGTCAAAAGGCTGTAATAAATGAGTCAAGACGATCAGGAGCAGGACTCACAATCAATTTAGCTAACATGTCCCCAGCCTTACTGTAGCCTAACCAAAGGGACACAGGGTTGCACCTGTGGGTTTGGCCTCTTTCCAGTTCGGACATCTTGACACCCCTGTAGAGTCGCCTGGTTTGCTGGTTGTAGACAGGACATGGGGAAGGGGGGTGAAGTGGGTAATTCCATCTGCTCCCATGATGCCCTGCACCAGTCTAGTCTGTTGCTATGGGGACTTTATCGTTCAGAGTTTAGAATCCGTTAACTAAGGGACACCCCCCCCCCACACACACACACACCCCTCTCCTCTCAGAGCTGATTCAATTGTTTTTGTTTGTTTTACCAATTAATATCTGCGGCAAACCGCTAACGCTGTTCAGCGCTAATCCCAGGCTACTGAGGGAGGGAGGGAGGGAGGGAGGGAGGGAAGGAGGGAGAGAGGGGCTGGAGGGAGGGAGGGATAGAGGGGGCGGGATAGAGGAGGGAGGGATAGAGGGAGGAGAGGGAGGGCTGGAGGGAGGGAGGGCTGGAGGGAGGGAGGGATGGAGGGCTGGAGGGCTGGAGGGGGAGGGAGGGAGGGCTGGAGGGAGGGAGGGAGGCTGGAGGGAGGGAGGGAGGGATAGAGGTCGGGAGGGAGGGAGGGTTAGAGGGAGGGAGGGAGGGAGGGCTGGAGGGAAGGAGGGAGGGAAGGGAGGGAGAGAGGGAGGGAGGGAGGAAGGAGGGAGAGAGGGAGGGAGGAAGGATAGAGGGAGGGAGGGAGGGAGGGAGGGGGCTGGAGGGAGGGAGGGGAGGGAAGGAGGGAGAGAGGGAGAGAGGGCTGGAGGGAGGGAGGGATAGAGGGCGGATAGGAGGGAGGGATAGAGGAGGGAGGGAAGGAGAGAGAGAGAGGGAGGGAGGGAAGGAGGGAGAGAGGGAGGGAGGGGAGGAAGGGAAGGATAGAGGAGGGAGGGAGGGAGGGAGGGGCTGGACGGAGGGAGGGAGGGAGGGAAGGAGGGAGGGCTGGAGGGAGGGAGGGATGGAGGGCTGGAGGGCTGGAGGGGGAGGGAGGGGAGGGGCTGGAGGAGGGAGGGAGGGCTGGAGGGAGGGAGGGAGGGATAGAGGTCGGGAGGGGAGGAGGGTTAGAGGGAGGGAGGGAGGGAGGAAGGAGGGAGGGAAGGAGGGAGAGAGGGAGGGAGGGAGGGAAGGAGGGAGAGAGGGAGGGAAGAATAGAGGGAGGGAGGGAGGGCTGGAGGGAGGGAGGGAGGGAGGGAAGGAGGGAGAGAGGGAGAGAGGGCTGGAGGGAGGGAGGGATAGAGGGCGGGATAGAGGGAGGGAGGGATAGAGGGAGGGAGGGAAGGAGAGAGAGAGAGAGGGAGGGAAGGAGGGAGAGAGGGAGGGAGGGAGGGAGGGAAAGGATAGAGGGATGGAGGGAGGGAGGGCTGGAGGGAGGGAGGGGAGGGAGGAAGGAGGGAGAGAGGGAGGGAGGGAGGGCTGGAGGGGAGGGAGGGAGGGATAGAGGGAGGGCTGGAGGAGGGAGGGATAGAGGGAGGGAGAGGGAGGGATGAGAGGGAGGGAGGGAGGGAGGAGGGAGGGAGGGCTGGGTGATGGAGGGATGGAGGGGAGGGAGGGCTGGAGGGCTGGAGGAGGGGAGGGCTGGAGGGATAGAGGGCTGGAGGGGGGAGGGCTGGAGGAGGGAGGGATGAGGGCTGGAGGGAGGGGAGGGCTGGAGGGAGGGAGGGATAGAGGGCTGGAGGGAGGGAGGGCTGGAGGGAGGGAGGGCTGGAGGGATAGAGGGCTGGAGGGAGGGGGGGCTGGAGGGAGGGAGGGATAGAGGGCTGGAGGAGGAGGGCTGGAGGGCTGGAGGAAGCTGGAGGGAGGGAGGATAGAGGGGCTGGAGGGAGAGGGGCTGGAGGGAGGGAGGGATAGAGGGCTGGAGGGAGGGAGGGCTGGGAGGTAGGAGGGCTGGAGGGAGGGATAGAGGGCTGAGGGAGGGGAGGGCTGGAGGGAGGGAGGTAGGGAGGGCTGGAGGGAGGGTGGGAGGAGGGGAGGGAGGGAGAGGCTGGAGGGAGAGAGGGCTGAGGGAGGGAGGGCTGGAGGGAGAGAGGGAAGGAGGGAGAGAGGGAGGGAGGGAGGGAGGCTGGAGGGAGGGAGGAGGGAAGGAGGGAGAGAGGGAGAGAGGGAGGGCTGGGAGGGAGGGAGGGCTGGAGGGATGGAGGGATAGGAGGAGGATAGAGGGGAGGCCTGGAGGCTGGAGGGAGGGAGGGATGGAGGGGAGGGGAGGGAGGGAGTGGAGGCTGGAGGGAGGAGGGGAGGGCTGGAGGGGAGGGGAGGGCTGAGGGCTGAGGAGGGCTGGAGGGAGGGAGGGATGGAGGGCTGAAGGGAGGGAGGGAGGGAGGAGGGAGGAGCTGGAGGGAGGGAGGGATGGAGGGAGGAGGGAGGGCTGGAGGGCTGGAGGGGAGGGCTGAAGGGAGGGAGGGAGGGGAGGGATGGAGGGCTGGAGGGAGGGATGGAGGGAGGAGGGCTGGTACAGGGCTGGAGGGAGGGATGGAGGGAGGGGAGGGGAGGAGGAGCAGAGGAGGGAGGGAGGATGGATGGAGGGTTGGAGGGGAGGAGGGAGGGAGGAGGGCTGGAGGGGGGAGGGAGGAGGGAGGAGAGGGATGGAGGGCTGGAGGGAGGAGGGAGGGAGGGAGGAGAGGGCTGGAGGGAGGGAGGGATGGAGGATGGAGGGAGGGGAGGGAGGGAGGGCTGTGAGGGAGGGAGGAGAGGGCTGGAGGGAGGGAGGGATGGAGTGCGAGGAGGGAG
>NW_027036884.1:7500-16252 GCF_034236695.1 Oncorhynchus nerka | reverse complement strand
TTGATACACACGGGAAACTGTTGAGCGTAAACAACCCAGCAGCGTTGCAGTTCTTGACACAAACCACTGCGTCTGGCACCTACTACCATACTCTTTTCAAAGGCACTTCAATATTTGGTCTTGCCCATCCACCCTCTGAATGGCACACATACACAACCCATGTCTCAATTGACTCAAGGCTTAAAAATGATTCTTTAACATGTCTCTTCTCCTTCATCTACACTGATTGAAGTGGATTTAACAAGTGACAGGGATCCTAACTTTCCCCTGGTGTCCTTAATGTTTTGTTCATTCAGTGTACACTGCTGACTGCTCCCTCTACAACACATATGTCAGAGTCAAGGCCCGCGGGCCACATCCGGCCCGCAAGAAGGTTTTTTACGGCCCCTGGGATGATCTTGATTTATTATTAGAACCGGCCCGCAGCAAGCCGGCAGCCCGCAGATCTTTTACACGCACCAATACTACATTTCCCACAATGCAAAGGTGACGCACCGAGCAGTAGGCTGCTTCATTTCAATATTTATTGGCACAGCAGTCGTCAGCATCACAGTAAAATTAACTTTCAGATACCCATCAAAAATGGCAAAACGGAAGGTGGATACTGAGAACCGGGGGTTTCAAACAAGGTGGGAGTCGGAGTATATGTTCACGAAGGTAGCTGGAAAACCTGTGTGTCTTCTGTGTGGAGAAAGTGTGGCGGTACTGAAAGAGTATAATCTGAGACGACATTATGAAACGAAACACGCGGACAAAAACAAGAATATGGACATGGAACAAAGGCTACAAAAGGCAGAGGAATTAAAACGAGGCCTCAAATCTCGACAGGCTCTGTTCAAAAAGCCAAATCACAAGGCCAGGCTGCTGTCAAGGCCAGTTTTATTTTGGCAGAAGAGATCGCTAAATCAGCCCGGCCATTTACGGAGGGGGATTTCATCAAAAACTGCATGATTAAAGTTTGTGACGAAGTTTGCCCAGAAAAAAGGCAACTCTTTTTAAATGTGAGTCTGAGCAGAAACACCATTGCCGAGAGAGTAGACCAGTTGTCCATCAATCTAAAAGAGCAGCTTGTGAAAAAGGGAAAAGATTTTATTGCATATTCCTTGGCTGTGGATGAGAGCACCGACATTTCTGACATTGCCCAGTTGTCAATTTTCATCCGCGGAGTGGACTCCAACCTAAGCGTGACAGAGGAGTTTTTGGCTTTACGTCCTATGCATGGCACAACTACGGGGCATGATTTGTATGAAGAGGTGTCAAGATGTGTAAATGAGATGGAGCTGCCTTGGGAAAAACTCGTGGGTTTGACAACCGACGGAGCACCTGCGATGTGTGGACACAGGAGCGGACTGGTGGCGAAGATACGGGAAAAGATGCAAGAGGAAAACGCGACAGGTGAGCTGACAGCTTATCATTGTATCATACACCAGGAAGCGTTGTGCGGTAAAGCCTTGAAAATGGAGCATGTAATGAGCATCATCACGCGCACAGTTAACTTTATCAGAGCCAAAGGTTTGAATCACCGCCAGTTCAAGGCATTTCTGACGGAGTTAGAAACGGAGCATGGTGATTTGCCTTATCACACAGAGGTGCGATGGCTAAGCCAGGGAAAGGTGCTTCAAAGATGTTTCGAGCTTCGTGAGGAGATTTGTCTGTTCTTGGACAGCAAAGGGAAAGACACAACACAACTCCGAGACGAAATGTTTCTGTGTGAAATGGCTTTTCTGTGTGACATTACGAGTCATCTGAATGCAATAAACTTGCAGCTGCAGGGTCGGGATCGTGTCATCTCTGATATGTACAGTACAGTGAAGGCATTTAAAACCAAACTGACTCTGTGGGAGACGCAGATGCGGAAAGAAAATTTGAGCCACTTTCCCAGCTGCCAGACCATGAAAGAGAAGCTCTCTACCAGTGCGTTCCCGAGCACACAGTTGGCTGATAAAATAGGTATGCTTGCCGCTGACTTTCGACGCCGATTTGCTGACTTTGAAGCACAAAAAGCAGGTTGGAACTGCTCGGTAACCCATTTGCTGTTGACGTGGAAAGCTCACCACCAAACCTCCAAATGGAGTTGATTGACCTCCAATGCAATGATGCACTGAGGGCAAAATATGCGGCAGTGGGTGCTGCGGAGTTCGCCCGTTTCCTCCCCGGCACAATGCCCCAGCTGCGCATCCAGGCTGCTCAAACGTTGTCTATGTTTGGCAGCACATACCTGTGTGAACAACTGTTTTCTTTGATGAACCTGAACAAAACATCACACAGAGAGTCAAACTTACTGCTGAACACCTCCACTCAATTCTGAGATTTCTTCAGCTCAGAGCCTTACCCCCGAACATTGATGAACTTGTGGAAAAGATGGGACACCACCAAGTATCACCCTCAACCTCAAACAAGTGAACATTACTGTGCAATCACATATTTAGAGTTTTTACTCAGTTCAAGTTTAAAAAAGTTAAAATTTAATATTTGTTTTCACTGCATGTTACTTCTCCTTAAACAAAGTGTTGTTTTTGATTAATAGATTTTTGCACTTTATTTTTTGTATTTCAATCCAATTATATTTTAAAATATTTCAGTTGAGTGGATGATAGAAAATTGCTATTATTGTTTTTCTTTGAAGTAAATTTAGCCCACTTTTGCTAAAATAGAAAATATAGTCTACTGATGGTACTTGTGAATACGGTTTCTTTCATTTAATGTTCATGTTATGGGATATTTATATAAAGGAAATTTGTCTTTTGTGTCTGTTGAAAATTAAAGATTACTGACAGAGCCATAAGAAAATATTGCTTTATTTATCTGATCATATTGTAATATATTTGTTAGGTTTTCAGTAGGTTCAATTAGGTTCACTAGACTATATGCGTCATTTAAAAAATTTTCAATGAACATTCGAACAGTCCGGCCCTCGTCTTGTAGCTGATTTTTTTATTTGGCCCTCCGTCCATTTGACTTTGACACCCCTGCTCTACAAGATGCCTGAATAACTGATGTAGATATGCAGTTAGGAGATGGACATACGGACTATGTACTTTCTCTCTCTCTTTCTCCCCCCCTCACTCTCCCCATCTCTCTTCCCCCCCTCTTTCTTCCTCCTCCTCCTCTCTCCCCCTCTCTCTTTCCCCTCTCGCTTCCTCCCTCCTCTCTCTTTCCCCCTCTCTCTTCCCTCCCTCCTCTCTCTTTCCCTCTCTCTTCCCCCTCTCTCTTCCTCCCTCCTCTCTTTCTCCCCATCTCTCTTTCTCCCTCCTCTCTCTTTCCCCCTCTCTCTCCTCCTCTCTCTTTCTCCCCATCTCTCTTCCTCCCTCCTCTCTCTTTCCCCCTCTCTCTCCCTCCTCTCTCTTTCTCCCCATCTCTCTTCCTCCCAGCTCTCTTTCTCCCCCTCTTTCTTCCCCTCTCTCTTTCTCCCACCCCCTTTCCCCCTTCTTTCTTTCTCCCCCTCTTCCCCCTCTCTCTTTCTCCCTCCTCTCTCTTTCTCCCCTCCCTCTTTCATCCCCTCTCTCTCCCCCTCTCTTTCTTCCCCTCCCCTCTTTCATCCCCTCTATATTTTCTCCCCCTCTCTTCCCCCTCGTTTCTCCCCTCTCTCTTTCCCCCTCTTTCCTCCCTCCTCTCTCTTCCCCCTCTCTCTCCCTCCTCTCTCTTTCTCCCCATCTCTCTTCCTCCCAGCTCTCTTTCTCCCCCTCTTTCTTCCCCTCTCTCTTTCTCCCACCCCTTTCCCCCTCTTTCTTTCTCCCCCTCTTTCCCCTCTCTCTTTCTCCCTCCTCTCTCTTTCTCCCTCCCTCTTTCATCCCCCTCTCTCTCCCCCTCTCTTTCTTCCCTCCCCCTCTTTCATCCCCCTCTATATTTTCTCCCTCTCTTCCCCTCGTTCTCCCCTCTCTCTTTCCCCCTCTTTCATCCCCCTCTCTCTTCCCTCTCTTTCTACCCACTCTCTCTTTCCACCTCTCTCTTCCTCCCTCCTCTCTCTTTCCCCCTCTCTCTCCTCTCTCTCTCTTTCTCCCCCATCTCTCTTCCTCCCTCCTCTCTCTTTCTCCCCCTCTTTCTTCCCCTCTCTCTCTTTCTCCCATCTCTCTTCCTCCCTCCTCTCTCTTCCCCCTCTCTCTTTCCCCCTCTCTTTCTCCCCATCTCTCTTCCTCCCTCCTCTCTCTCTTTCCCCCTCTTTCTTCCTCCTCTCTCTTTCTCCCCCTCTTCCCCCTCTCTCTCTCTCCCTCCTCTCTCTTTCTCCCTCCCTCTTTCATCCCCCTCTCTCTCCCCCTCTTTCATCCCCTCACTCTTTCCACCCCCTCTCTTCCCCTCTCTCCCCCTCGTTCTCCCCCTCTCTCTTTCTTCCCTCTCTCTCTTTCTCTCTCTTTCCCCCTCTCTCTCCCCCTCTCTTTCCCCTCTCTCTCCCTCCTCTCTCTTTCTCCCCATCTCTCTTCCTCCCTCTCTCTCTTTCCCCTCTCTTTCCCCCTCTCTTTCTCCCCATCTCTCTTCCTCCCTCCTCTCTCTTTCTCCCCCTCTTTCTTCCCCTCTCTCTTTCCCCCTCTCTCTTTCTCCCTCCTCTCTCTTTCTCCCTCCCTCTTTCATCCCCTCTCTCTCCCCTCTCTTTCTTCCCCCTCTCTCTCCCTCTCTCTCTCTTCCCCCTCTCTCCCCCTCGTTCTCCCCCTCTTTCATCCCCCTCTCTCTTTTCTACCCACTCTCTCTTTCTCCGTCCTCTCTCTCCCTCTCTCTTTCTTCCCCTCTCTCTCTCCCCCTCTCTTTCCCCTCTCTCTCTCCCTCCTCTCTCTTTCTCCCCATCTCTCTTCCTCCCTCCTCTCTCTCTTTCTCCCCCTCTTTCTTCCCCTCTCTCCCCTCTCTCTTTCTCCCCCTCTTTCACCCCCTCTTTCACCCCCTCTCTCTCTTCCCCCTCTCTTTCTACCCACTCTCTCTTTCCCCTCCTCTCTCTCCCCTCTCTCTTTCTCCCCCTTTCATCCCCTCTCTCTCCCCCTCTCTTTCTTCCCACTCTCTCTTTCTCCCTCCTCTCTCTCCCCTCTCTCTTACTGCTCTCCTCTATCCTGTACTGCTCTCTTCTTCCCTGTACTGCTCTCTTCTACCCTGTACTGCTCTCTTCTACCCTTTACTGCTCTCCTCTACCCTGTAAGTGCTCTGTTCTACCCTGTACTGCTCTCTTCTACTCTGTACTGCTCTCTTCTACCGTTTACTGCTCTCTTCTACCCTTTACTGCTCTCTTCTACCCTGTACTGATGTCTTCTACCCCGTACTGCTCTCTTCTACCCTTTACTGCTCTCTTCCACCCTGTACTGCCCTCTTCTACCCTTTACTGCTCTCTTCCACCCTGTACTGCTCTCTTCTACCGTTTACTGCTATCTTCTACCCTGTACTGCTCTCTTCTGCCCTTTACTGCTCTCTTCCACCCTGTACACCTTCTCTTCTACCCTTTACTGCTCACTTCTACCCTTTACTGCTCTCTTCTACCCTTTACTACTCTCTTCTACCCTTTACTGCTCTCTTTTACCTTGTACTGCTCTCCTCTACCCTCTTCTACCCTGTACTGCTCTCTTCTACCCTGTACTGCTCTCCTATACCCTTTACTGCTCTCTTCTACCCTGTACTGCTCTCTTCTACCCTGTACTGCTCTCTTCCACCCTTTACTGCTCTCTTCTACCCTCTTCTACCCTGTACTGCTGTCTTCTACCCCGTACTGCTCTCTTCTACCCTTTACTGCTCTCTTCCACCCTGTACTGCCCTCTTCTACCCTTTACTGCTCTCTTCCACCCTGTACTGCTCTCTTCTACCCTTTACTGCTCTCTTTTACCCTGTACTGCTCTCTTCTACCCTCTTCTACCCTGTACTGCTCTCTTCTACCCTGTACTGCTCTCTTCTACCCTGTACTGCTCTCTTCTACCCTGTACTGCTCTCTTCTACCCTGTACTGCTCTCTTCTACCCTTTACTGCTCTCTTCTACCCTTTACTGCCCTCTTCTACCCTTTACTGCCCTCTTCTACCCTGTACTGCTCTCTTCTACCCTTTACTGCTCTCTTCTACCCTGTACTGCTCTCTTCTAACCTGTACTGCTCTCTTCTACCCTGTACTGCTCTCCTCTACCCTCTTCTACCCTTTACTGCCCTCTTCTACCCTGTACTGCTCTCTTCTACCCTGTACTGCTCTCTTCTACCCTGTACTGCTCTCTTCTACCCTGTACTGCTCTCTTCTACCCTTTACTGCTCTCTTCTACCCTGTACTGCTCTCTTCTACCCTGTACTGCTCTCTTCTACCCTGTACTGCTCTCTTCTACCCTTTACTGCTCTCCTCTACCCTGTACTGCTCTATTCTACCCTTTACTGCTCTCCTCTACCCTGTACTGCTCTCCTCTACCCTTACTGCTCTCCTCTACCCTGTACTGCTCTCTGCTACCCTTTACTGCTCTCTTCTACCCTTTACTGCTCTCTTCTACCCTTTACTGCTCTCCTCTACCCTGTACTGCTCTATTCTACCCTTTACTGCTCTCCTCTACCCTGTACTGCTCTCTTCTACCCTGTACTGCTCTCTTCTACCCTGTACTGCTCTCTTCTACCCTGTACTGCTCTCTTCGCTGACATCTGGTGAAAAGGAATCGACTTTACATGTTACAACTGGGCCAAAGGCCTCAGATTAGATGGTGCTGCGTAAAAATCTTCAACGGATCCCTTCCCTCCCCCCCTTCCCTTATTATGACGGCGGATTGAAGAACAGGTGCGAGGCCAAGCATTCTATCTGCAGAAAACAGAAGACATACAACATACATGGTCCATTTATCAATTAGTGGCTATTTTACTCTGCCAGTCGCATGATTGTACAATGCCTGATGTTGCATTGTAATTGACATACTTTTCAAGCTTGAACGAACCCACACAGTAGTCGAGAGAGCAATAGTGAGAGAGGGAGATATGTATATATATGTGTGTGCGTTTTAACCTATTTTAACCTAGCAAGTTTACATCTGCATCTGCATTTTATTTGATTCTCTGTTAAGAGGCTCGAGAACAACAAGACACTGTTTCCCTCCACATCCACCTCAGCAAACTTCAGAAACGGGCGCTGCGTGTAGCCTAATCATTTTGGGGAACTTGATTTTGGCTTCCTGATTGCACACGTTCCGCTCTGTCGCCTGTTTGCGCCTTCTGATCGCGTTCGTTCCGCTCCATGAAACCACTGTGCGAGTCTGTAGCAGATTTTCAGTTCAGGTTTCTGTTCATCGAAGGAGGGTTGAAGTGAGAGGCGACTGTACTGTGTTCTGATAAATCCATCCGAAAGTTTCATTCTTCAATCGGCCCGGTCTCCATCAACATGTCGTCGCTGCCCAAGCAACTACGAGACGAGAGGTGAGTTACGAGACCAGTGGTGACAGCGGTTGGGTTGAAGGCAGGCATAGGACTGTTAGGAAATAAACTTCTGATTCCAGAACTGTTGTTAATGTTTTATGTAACCCATATTTTACCAGTTAAATCGACTGAGAAGTGAGAAGAGTGATGAATGAGCCAGCTGGGAACAAGGGGAGATTAGGTGGCCATGATGTGAGGGCCAGATTGGGCATTTAGCCAGTAACTAGGCAATGGAATAGTAACAGCGAAGATATTTCCCTTTTATCTGTGGTAGGAGCCTATTCTTCTATAATTGTATGCAGTAGCGTTTTCCAATCTTTCTAGAACAGTCATCTGTCACGATTGTGAATTTGAAACTAAACTAAATTCCATAATAGTCACCAGAGTGACTCGTTTTGCAACATTCACCCTACATAAATGCGTGTGTGTACGCTATGACATGTGTTTCCTCGCACCACAGGTGCAGTGTATGTGTGTATGTATGTATGTATGTATGTATGTATGTATGTATGTATGTATGTATGTATGTATGTATGTATGTATGTATGTGTGTGTGTGTGTGTGTGTGTGTGTGTGTGTGAGAGAGTTCTCTGTGCCATGAAGCCCTGTACATCAGCCTGCGGTTGGACTGCTCTAACCTGTCTGATATGTTGCTGATGTTCTATAACCCCCAGGGTTCTTTCCCAATCCATGGTTGTATATATTAGTGACGTCATACAGCACGTCTTGAAGCTGAACGTCACCTAAGCATTTGTTTACTTCTTAGTTCACCTCATCTCCTCTCCTCTCCTCTCGCTCAGTGATTTTGACCAGCTTCCGCACGACATTCCCATCAGTGCCACCATCGCAGACATTGAGGAGAAAAAGGGCTTCATCGACTATTATGTAAGTGTGTCTCTGTATGCTGGTGAACACTGACCACACAACCCACGAGTTAGAATGGTGAGAACGCTTTAAACGCTAAGAATGGTGTGAAAAGCATCTCAAAAGCTCATGTAAGAATTCTCCCTCCCTCCCTCCCTCCCTCCCTCCCTCCCTGCTCTCCCTCCCCTTCTCCTGCTCCTCCCCCTCCCTCTCTCCCTGCTCCTCCCCTCCCTCTCTCCTCTGCTCCCCCCCTCTCTCCCTGCCCCCTCTCTCCCTGCTCCTCCCCTCCCTCTCTCCCTGCTCCTCCCCTCCCTCTCTCCCTGCTCCCCTCTCTCCCTGCTCCTCCCCCTCCCTCTCTCCCTGCTCCTCCCCCTCCCTCTCTCCCTGCTCCCCCCTCTCTCCCTGCTCCTCCCCTCCTCTCTCCCTGCTCCCCCTCTCTCCCTGCCCTCCCCACCCTTCTCTCCCTGTCCCCCCTCTCTCCCTTGCCCCTCCTCTCTCCCTGTTCTCCTCCCTCCTCCCTCCCCTCTCTCCCTGCCCCCTCTCTCTCC
>NW_027036884.1:0-2500 GCF_034236695.1 Oncorhynchus nerka | reverse complement strand
TGTCTCTCCTTCTATATGTGTCTGTCTCTCCTTCTCTATGTCTGTCTCTCCTTCTCTATATGTCTGTCTCTCCTCTATATGTCTCTCTCCTTCTCTATATGTCTGTCTCTCCTTCTATATCTGTCTGTCTCTCCTTCTCTATATGTCTGTCTCTCCTTCTCTATATGTCTGTCTCTCCTTCTCTATATGTCTGTCTCTCCTTCTATATGTCTGTCTCTCCTTCTCTATATGTCTGTCTCTCCTTCTATATGTGTCTGTCTCTCCTTCTCTATATGTGTCTGTCTCTCCTTCTCTATATGTGTCTGTCTCTCCTTCTCTATATGTCTGTCTCTCCTTCTCTATATGTCTGTCTCTCCTTCTCTATATGTCTGTCTCTCCTTCTCTATATGTCTGTCTCTCCTTCTCTATATGTCTGTCTCTCCTTCTCTATATGTCTGTCTCTTCTCTATATGTCTGTCTCTCCTCTATATGTGTCTGTCTCTCCTTCTATATGTGTCTGTCTCTCCTTCTATATGTGTCTGTCTCTCCTTCTCTGTATGTCTGTCTCTCCTTCTCTATATGTCTGTCTCTCCTTCTCTATATGTCTGTCTCTCCTTCTATATGTCTGTCTCTCCTTCTCTATGTGTCTGTCTCTCCTTCTCTATATGTCTGTCTCTCCTCTATATGTCTCTCTCCTTCTCTATATGTATGTCTCTCCTTCTATATGTCTGTCTGTCTCTCCTTCTCTATATGTCTGTCTCCGTCTCTATATGTCTGTCTGTCTCTCCTTCTCTATATGTCTGTCTGTCTGTCCATCTCTATATGTCTCTCTCTCCTTCTCTGTCTGTCTCATCTCTTTTCTCTCTATCTTTCTGTCTGTGTCCCAAACAGTTGGATTTCTGCCAAGACTGAATACCTGTTTAACAGAATAATTAGTGTCTCTCTGCAGGTGTACACTAGAAAACAAGGATTTTATTGTGCTCTCTCTCTCTCTCTCTCTCTTCCCTCTTTCCTTCTCTCGATCTCTCTCCCATCCCTCCATGTTTCCCTCCCTCCATCCATCACTAACTAACTTTTCTCTCTCTCTCCCCGCTCCACCCTTCCCTCTTTCCTTCCCCACCCCCCCTCTCTCTCCCAATGTTATGTACTGTTCTGTACTCTCACAGTAACATAATGGAGATGAAGACTCTAAAGTCCAGAGAGAGAGTTACAGTAGAGGACTGTCAGTGAACTCTCTCTATCTCACACACACACACACTTGTGCACGTGCCGTTTAAGCTCCCGAACGGCCAGCTTTTAAATGTAGACATTGGCTTAATGATGATCATGGAACTAATCATCAGTTCTCTCTATTTCCATTCAAATGAAAAGAGAGATGGACCCAGATAATGAGAGATGGAGGGAGACGGAGAGAGATGGAGAGAGGGAGATGGAGAGAGATGGAGAGAGAGAGATGGAGAGAGAGAGATGGAGCCAGAGGGAGAGAGATGGAGATGGAGAGATGGAGAGATAGATGGAGAGAGATGGGGAGAGAGAGAGAGATGGAGAGAGATGGAGCCAGATAATGAGTGATGGAGGGAGATGGAGGGAGATGGAGCCAGATAATGAGTGATGGAGATGGAGAGAGATGGAGTCGGAGGGAGAGAGATGGAGTCGGAGGGAGAGAGATGGAGTCGGAGGGAGAGAGATGGAGTCGGAGGGAGAGAGATGGAGTCGGAGGGAGAGAGATGGAGTCGGAGGGAGAGAGATGGAGTCGGAGGGAGAGAGATGGAGTCGGAGGGAGAGAGATGGATCCAGAGGGAGAGAGATGGATCCAGAGGGAGAGAGATGGATCCAGCCAGAGGGAGAGAGATGGATCCAGAGGGAGAGAGATGGATCCAGAGGGAGAGAGATGGATCCAGAGGGAGAGATGGTGGGAGATAGAGATGATCACAGGCTTTAGATGGGGCTAAATTAGTTGTAGCTTTCCCCCCCTCCCTCTACCCCCCTCACTCTCTCTCTCTCTTTCTGTCCTCCTCCCCTTTCTCTCTCCCTCCCTCTCCCCCCACTCTCTCTGTCCTTCTCCCTCTCTCTCTCCATCTCCCCCACTCTCTCTCTCTGTCCTCCTCCCCCTCTCTCTCTCTCTCCCTCCCCCATCTCCCACCCACTCTCTCTCTGTCCTTCTCCCCTCTCTCTCTCCCTCCTCCCATCTCCCCCACTCTCTCTCTGTCCTTCTCCCCTCTCTCCCTCCCTCCATCTCCCCCACTCTCTCTCTCTGTCCTCCTCCCCCCTCTCTCTCCCTCCCTCCATCTCCCCCACTCCTCTCTCTCTGTCCTCCTCCCTCCATCTCCCCCACTCTCTCCCTCCCTCCACCCTCTCTCTCTCCCTCCCTCCCTCCATCCCCCTCTCTCCCTCCCCTCCACCCCCTCTCTCCCTCCCTCCATCTACCCCCACTCTCTCTCTCTCTGTCCTCCTCTCTCTCTCTCTCTGTCCTCCTCTCTCTCTCTCTCTCTCTCTCTGTCCTCTCCCCCTCTCTCTCTCT
>NW_027036883.1:0-16252 GCF_034236695.1 Oncorhynchus nerka | reverse complement strand
TGACTCTGTGCTGGTACCCCCTGTATATCTGTACTGGTGCCCCCTGTATATAGCCTCCACATTGACTCTGTGCTGGTGCCCCCTGTATATAGCCTCCACATTGACTCTGTGCTGGTGCCCCTGTATATAGCCTCCACATTGACTCTGTGCTGGTGCCCCCTGTATATAGCCTCCACATTGACTCTGTGCTGGTGCCCCTGTATATAGCCTCCACATTGACTCTGTGCTGGTGCCCCCTGTATATAGCCTCCACATTGACTCTGTGCTGGTGCCCCCTGTATATAGCCTCCACATTGACTCTGTGCTGGTGCCCCCTGTATATAGCCTCCACATTGACTCTGTGCTGGTGCCCCCTGTATATAGCCTCCACATTGACTCTGTGCTGGTGCCCCCTGTATATAGCCTCCACATTGACTCTGTGCTGGTGCCCCCTGTATATAGCCTCCACATTGACTCTGTGCTGGTGCCCCCTGTATATAGCCTCCACATTGACTCTGTGCTGGTGCCCCCTGTATATAGCCTCCACATTGACTCTGTGCTGGTGCCCCCTGTATATAGCCTCCACATTGACTCTGTGCTGGTCTGCCCCCTGTATATAGCCTCCACATTGACTCTGTGCTGGTGCCCCCTGTATATAGCCTCCACATTGACTCTGTGCTGGTGCCCCCTGTATATAGCCTCCACATTGACTCTGTGCTGGTGCCCCCTGTATATAGCCTCCACATTGACTCTGTGCTGGTGCCCCCTGTATATAGCCTCCACATTGACTCTGTGCTGGTGCCCCCTGTATATAGCCTCCACATTGACTCTGTGCTGGTGCCCCCTGTATATAGCCTCCACATTGACTCTGTGCTGGTGCCCCCTGTATATAGCCTCCACATTGACTCTGTGCTGGTGCCCCCTGTATATAGCCTCCACATTGACTCTGTGCTGGTGCCCCCTGTATATAGCCTCCACATTGACTCTGTGCTGGTGCCCCCTGTATATAGCCTCCACATTGACTCTGTGCTGGTGCCCCCTGTATATAGCCTCCACATTGACTCTGTGCTGGTGCCCCCTGTATATAGCCTCCACATTGACTCTGTGCTGGTGCCCCCTGTATATAGCCTCCACATTGACTCTGTGCTGGTACCCCCTGTATATAGCCTCCACATTGACTCTGTACTGGTGCCCCTGTATATAGCCTCCACATTGACTCTGTGCTGGTGCCCCCTGTATATAGCCTCCACATTGACTCTGTGCTGGTGCCCCCTGTATATAGCCTCCACATTGACTCTGTGCTGGTGCCCCCTGTATATAGCCTCCACATTGACTCTGTGCTGGTGCCCCCTGTATATAGCCTCCACATTGACTCTGTGCTGGTGCCCCCTGTATATAGCCTCCACATTGACTCTGTGCTGGTGCCCCTGTATATAGCCTCCACATTGACTCTGTGCTGGTGCCCCCTGTATATAGCCTCCACATTGACTCTGTGCTGGTGCCCCCTGTATATAGCCTCCACATTGACTCTGTGCTGGTGCCCCCTGTATATAGCCTCCACATTGACTCTGTGCTGGTGCCCCCTGTATATAGCCTCCACATTGACTCTGTGCTGGTGCCCCCTGTATATAGCCTCCACATTGACTCTGTGCTGGTGCCCCCTGTATATAGCCTCCACATTGACTCTGTGCTGGTGCCCCCTGTATATAGCCTCCACATTGACTCTGTGCTGGTGCCCCCTGTATATAGCCTCCACATTGACTCTGTGCTGGTGCCCCCTGTATATAGCCTCCACATTGACTCTGTGCTGGTGCCCCCTGTATATAGCCTCCACATTGACTCTGTGCTGGTGCCCCCTGTATATAGCCTCCACATTGACTCTGTGCTGGTGCCCCTGTATATAGCCTCCACATTGACTCTGTGCTGGTGCCCCCTGTATATAGCCTCCACATTGACTCTGTGCTGGTGCCCCCTGTATATAGCCTCCACATTGACTCTGTGCTGGTGCCCCCTGTATATAGCCTCCACATTGACTCTGTGCTGGTGCCCCCTGTATATAGCCTCCACATTGACTCTGTGCTGGTGCCCCCTGTATATAGCCTCCACATTGACTCTGTGCTGGTGCCCCCTGTATATAGCCTCCACATTGACTCTGTGCTGGTGCCCCTGTATATAGCCTCCACATTGACTCTGTGCTGGTGCCCCCTGTATATAGCCTCCACATTGACTCTGTGCTGGTGCCCCCTGTATATAGCCTCCACATTGACTCTGTGCTGGTGCCCCCTGTATATAGCCTCCACATTGACTCTGTGCTGGTGCCCCCTGTATATAGCCTCCACATTGACTCTGTGCTGGTGCCCCCTGTATATAGCCTCCACATTGACTCTGTGCTGGTGCCCCCTGTATATAGCCTCCACATTGACTCTGTGCTGGTGCCCCCTGTGTATAGCCTCCACATTGACTCTGTGCTGGTGCCCCCTGTATATAGCCTCCACATTGACTCTGTGCTGGTGCCCCTGTATATAGCCTCCACATTGACTCTGTGCTGGTGCCCCTGTATATAGCCTCCACATTGACTCTGTGCTGGTGCCCCCTGTATATAGCCTCCACATTGACTCTGTACTGGTGCCCCCTGTATATAGCCTCCACATTGACTCTGTGCTGGTGCCCCCTGTATATAGCCTCCACATTGACTCTGTGCTGGTGCCCCCTGTATATAGCCTCCACATTGACTCTGTGCTGGTGCCCCCTGTATATAGCCTCCACATTGACTCTGTGCTGGTGCCCCCTGTATATAGCCTCCACATTGACTCTGTGCTGGTGCCCCCTGTATATAGCCTCCACATTGACTCTGTGCTGGTGCCCCCTGTATATAGCCTCCACATTGACTCTGTGCTGGTGCCCCCTGTATATAGCCTCCACATTGACTCTGTGCTGGTGCCCCCTGTATATAGCCTCCACATTGACTCTGTGCTGGTGCCCCCTGTATATAGCCTCCACATTGACTCTGTGCTGGTGCCCCCTGTATATAGCCTCCACATTGACTCTGTGCTGGTGCCCCCCTGTATATAGCCTCCACATTGACTCTGTGCTGGTGCCCCCTGTATATAGCCTCCACATTGACTCTGTGCTGGTGCCCCCTGTATATAGCCTCCACATTGACTCTGTGCTGGTGCCCCCCTGTATATAGCCTCCACATTGACTCTGTGCTGGTGCCCCCTGTATATAGCCTCCACATTGACTCTGTGCTGGTGCCCCCTGTATATAGCCTCCACATTGACTCTGTGCTGGTGCCCCCTGTATATAGCCTCCACATTGACTCTGTGCTGGTGCCCCCTGTATATAGCCTCCACATTGACTCTGTGCTGGTGCCCCCTGTATATAGCCTCCACATTGACTCTGTGCTGGTGCCCCCTGTATATAGCCTCCACATTGACTCTGTGCTGGTCCCCCCTGTATATAGCCTCCACATTGACTCTGTGCTGGTGCCCCCTGTATATAGCCTCCACATTGACTCTGTGCTGGTGCCCCCTGTATATAGCCTCCACATTGACTCTGTGCTGGTGCCCCTGTATATAGCCTCCACATTGACTCTGTGCTGGTGCCCCCTGTATATAGCCTCCACATTGACTCTGTGCTGGTGCCCCCTGTATATAGCCTCCACATTGACTCTGTGCTGGTGCCCCCTGTATATAGCCTCCACATTGACTCTGTGCTGGTGCCCCCTGTATATAGCCTCCACATTGACTCTGTGCTGGTGCCCCCTGTATATAGCCTCCACATTGACTCTGTGCTGGTGCCCCCTGTATATAGCCTCCACATTGACTCTGTGCTGGTGCCCCTGTATATAGCCTCCACATTGACTCTGTGCTGGTGCCCCCTGTATATAGCCTCCACATTGACTCTGTGCTGGTGCCCCCTGTATATAGCCTCCACATTGACTCTGTGCTGGTGCCCCCTGTATATAGCCTCCACATTGACTCTGTGCTGGTGCCCCCTGTATATAGCCTCCACATTGACTCTGTGCTGGTGCCCCCCTGTATATAGCCTCCACATTGACTCTGTGCTGGTGCCCCCTGTGTATATAGCCTCCACATTGACTCTGTGCTGGTGCCCCCTGTATATAGCCTCCACATTGACTCTGTGCTGGTGCCCCCTGTATATAGCCTCCACATTGACTCTGTGCTGGTTGCCCCCTGTATATAGCCTCCACATTGACTCTGTGCTGGTGCCCCCTGTATATAGCCTCCACATTGACTCTGTGCTGGTGCCCCCTGTATATAGCCTCCACATTGACTCTGTGCTGGTGCCCCCTGTATATAGCCTCCACATTGACTCTGTGCTGGTGCCCCCTGTATATAGCCTCCACATTGACTCTGTGCTGGTGCCCCCTGTATATAGCCTCCACATTGACTCTGTGCTGTGCCCCCTGTATATAGCCTCCACACATTGACTCTGTGCTGGTGCCCCCTGTATATAGCCTCCACATTGACTCTGTGCTGGTGCCCCCTGTATATAGCCTCCACATTGACTCTGTGCTGGTGCCCCCTGTATATAGCCTCCACATTGACTCTGTGCTGGTGCCCCCTGTATATAGCCTCCACATTGACTCTGTGCTGGTGCCCCCTGTATATAGCCTCCACATTGACTCTGTGCTGGTGCCCCCTGTATATAGCCTCCACATTGACTCTGTGCTGGTGCCCCCTGTATATAGCCTCCACATTGACTCTGTGCTGGTGCCCCCTGTATATAGCCTCCACATTGACTCTGTGCTGGTGCCCCCTGTATATAGCCTCCACATTGACTCTGTGCTGGTGCCCCCTGTATATAGCCTCCACATTGACTCTGTGCTGGTGCCCCTGTATATAGCCTCCACATTGACTCTGTGCTGGTGCCCCTGTATATAGCCTCCACATTGACTCTGTGCTGGTGCCCCCTGTATATAGCCTACATTGACTCTGTGCTGGTGCCCCCTGTATATAGCCTCCACATTGACTCTGTGCTGGTGCCCCCTGTATATAGCCTCCACATTGACTCTGTGCTGGTGCCCCCTGTATATAGCCTCCACATTGACTCTGTGCTGGTGCCCCCTGTATATAGCCTCCACATTGACTCTGTGCTGGTGCCCCTGTATATAGCCTCCACATTGACTCTGTGCTGGTGCCCCCTGTATATAGCCTCCACATTGACTCTGTGCTGGTGCCCCCTGTATATAGCCTCCACATTGACTCTGTGCTGGTGCCCCCTGTATATAGCCTCCACATTGACTCTGTGCTGGTGCCCCCTGTATATAGCCTCCACATTGACTCTGTGCTGGTGCCCCCTGTATATAGCCTCCACATTGACTCTGTGCTGGTGCCCCCTGTATATAGCCTCCACATTGACTCTGTGCTGGTGCCCCCTGTATATAGCCTCCACATTGACTCTGTGCTGGTGCCCCCTGTATATAGCCTCCACATTGACTCTGTGCTGGTGCCCCCTGTATATAGCCTCCACATTGACTCTGTGCTGGTGCCCCCCTGTATATAGCCTCCACATTGACTCTGTGCTGGTGCCCCCTGTATATAGCCTCCACATTGACTGTGCTACTGGTGCCCCCTGTATATAGCCTCCACATTGACTCTGTGCTGGTGCCCCCTGTATATAGCCTCCACATTGACTCTGTGCTGGTGGTATATAGCCCCCTGTCTGTAGCCTCCACACATTGACTCTGTGCCTGTGCCCCCTGTATATAGCCTCCACATTGACTCTGTGCTGGTGCCCCTGTATATAGCCTCCACATTGACTCTGTGCTGGTGCCCCCTGTATATAGCCTCCACATTGACTCTGTGCTGGTGCCCCCTGTATATAGCCTCCACATTGACTCTGTGCTGGTGCCCCCTGTATATAGCCTCCACATTGACTCTGTGCTGGTTGCCCCCTGTATATAGCCTCCACATTGACTTGTCTGCCTGGTGCCCCCCCTGTATCCACATTGACTCTGTGCTCCCCATATAGCCTCCACATTGACTCTGTGCTGGTGCCCCCTGTATATAGCCTCCACATTGACTCTGTGCTGGTGCCCCCTGTATATAGCTCCACATGACTCTGTGCTGGTGCCCCCTGTATATAGCCTCCACATTGACTCTGTGCTGGTTGCCCCCTGTATATAGCCTCCACATTGACTCTGTGCTGGTGCCCCCTGTATATAGCCTCCACATTGACTCTGTGCTGGTGCCCCCTGTATATAGCCTCCACATTGACTCTGTGCTGGTGCCCCTGTATCTGTACTGGTGCCCCCTCCACATTGACTCTGTGCTGGTGCCCCCTGTATATATAGCCTCCACATTGACTCTGTGCTGGTGCCCCCTGTATATAGCCTCCACATTGACTCTGTGCTGGTGCCCCCTGTATATAGCCTCCACATTGACTCTGTGCTGGTGCCCCTGTATATAGCCTCCACATTGACTCTGTGCCTGGTACCCCCTGTATATATATAGCCTCCACATTGACTCTGTGCTGGTGCCCCCTGTATATAGCCTCCACATTGACTCTGTGTGCGGGTGCCCCCTGTATAGCCTCCACATTGACTCTGTGCTGGTGCCCCCTGTATATAGCCTCCACATTGACTCTGTGCTGGTGCCCCCTGTATATATAGCCACCACATTGACTCTGTGCTGGTGCCCCCTGTATATAGCCTCCACATTGACTCTGTGCTGGTGCCCCCTGTATATAGCCTCCACATTGACTCTGTGCTGGTGCCCCTGTATATAGCCTCCACATTGACTCTGTGCTGGTGCCCCCTGTATATAGCCTCCACATTGACTCTGTGCTGGTGCCCCCTGTATATAGCCTCCACATTGACTCTGTGCTGGTGCCCCCTGTATATAGCCTCCACATTGACTCTGTGCTGGTGCCCCCTGTATATAGCCTCCACATTGACTCTGTGCTGGTGCCCCCTGTATATAGCCTCCACATTGACTCTGTGCTGGTGCCCCCTGTATATAGCCTCCACATTGACTCTGTGCTGGTTGCCCCTGTATATAGCCTCCACATTGACTCTGTGCTGGTTGTATATAGCCTCCACATTGACTCTGTGTAGGTTGCCCCTGTATATAGCCCCTGTCTGTATAGCCTCCACATTGACTCTGTGCTGGTGCCCCCTGTATATAGCCTCCACATTGACTCTGTGCTGGTTGCCCCTGTATATAGCCTCCACATTGACTCTGTGCTGGTGCCCCCTGTATATAGCCTCCACATTGACTCTGTGCTGGTGTGCCCCCCTGTATATAGCCTCCACATTGACTCTGTGCTGGTGCCCCCTGTATATAGCCTCCACATTGACTCTGTGCTGGTGCCCCTGTATATAGCCTCCACATTGACTCTGTGCTGGTGCCCCCTGTATATAGCCTCCACATTGACTCTGTGCTGGTGCCCCCTGTATATAGCCTCCACATTGACTCTGTGCTGGTGCCCCTGTATATAGCCTCCACATTGACTCTGTGCTGGTGCCCCTGTATATAGCCTCCACATTGACTGGTACCCCCTGCCTCCACATTGACTCTGTGCTGGTGCCCCTGTATATAGCCTCCACATTGACTCTGTGCCGGTGCCCCCTGTATATAGCCTCCACCCCCTGTATATAGCCTCTGTTGACTCTGTGCTGGTGCCCCTGTATATAGCCTCCACATTGACTCTGTGCTGGTGCCCCCTGTATATAGCCTCCACATTGACTCTGTGCTGGTGCCCCCTGTATATATATAGCTCCACATTGACTCTGTGCTGGTGCCCCTGTATATAGCCTCCACATTGACTCTGTGCTGGTGCCCCCTGTATATAGCCTCCACATTGACTCTGTGCTGGTGCCCCCTGTATATAGCCTCCACATTGACTCTGTGCTGGTGCCCCCTGTATATAGCCTCCACATTGACTCTGTGCTGGTGCCCCCTGTATATAGCCTCCACATTGACTCTGTGCTGGTGCCCCCTGTATATAGCCTCCACATTGACTCTGTGCTGGTACCCCCTGTATATAGCCTCCACATTGACTCTGTGCTGGTACCCCCTGTATATAGCCTCCACATTGACTCTGTGCTGGTGCCCCTGTATATAGCCTCCACATTGACTCTGTGCTGGTGCCCCCTGTATATAGCCTCCACATTGACTCTGTGCTGGTGCCCCCTGTATATAGCCTCCACATTGACTCTGTGCTGGTGCCCCCTGTATATAGCCTCCACATTGACTCTGTGCTGGTACCCCCTGTATATAGCCTCCACATTGACTCTGTGCTGGTGCCCCTGTATATAGCCTCCACATTGACTCTGTGCTGGTTGCCCCTGTATATAGCCTCCACATTGACTCTGTGCTGGTGCCCCCTGTATATAGCCTCCACATTGACTCTGTGCTGGTGCCCCCTGTATATAGCCTCCACATTGACTCTGTGCTGGTGCCCCCTGTATATAGCCTCCACATTGACTCTGTGCTGGTGCCCCCTGTATATATAGCCTCCACATTGACTCTGTGCTGGTGCCCCCTGTATATAGCCTCCACATTGACTCTGTGCTGGTGCCCCTGTATATAGCCTCCACATTGACTCTGTGCTGGTACCCCCTGTATATAGCCTCCACATTGACTCTGTACTGGTGCCCCTGTATATAGCCTCCACATTGACTCTGTGCTGGTGCCCCCTGTATATAGCCTCCACATTGACTCTGTGCTGGTGCCCCTGTATATAGCCTCCATTGACTCTGTCTGGTGCCCCCCTGTATATAGCCTCCACATTGACTCTGTGCTGGTGCCCCCTGTATATAGCCTCCACATTGACTCTGTGCTGGTGCCCCCTGTATATAGCCTCCACATTGACTCTGTGCTGGTGCCCCTGTATATAGCCTCCACATTGACTCTGTGCTGGTACACCCTGTATATACCACTGTGTGCTGGTGCCCCTGTATATAGCCTCCACATTGACTCTGTGCTGGTGCCCCCTGTATATAGCCTCCACATTGACTCTGTGCTGGTGCCCCCTGTATATAGCCTCCACATTGACTCTGTGCTGGTGCCCCTGTATATAGCCTCCACATTGACTCTGTGCTGGTGCCCCCTGTATATAGCCTCCACATTGACTCTGTGCTGGTACCCCCTGTATATAGCCTCCACATTGACTCTGTGCTGGTGCCCCCTGTATATCCACCTCCACTGTTGACTCTGTGCTGGTGCCCCCCTGTATATAGCCTCCACATTGACTCTGTGCTGGTGCCCCCTGTATATAGCCTCCACATTGACTCTGTGCTGGTACCCCCTGTATATAGCCTCCACATTGACTCTGTGCTGTACCCCCTGTATATAGCCTCCACATTGACTCTGTGCTGGTGCCCCCTGTATATAGCCTCCACATTGACTCTGTGCTGGTGCCCCCCTGTATATAGCCTCCACATTGACTCTGTGCTGGTGCCCCCTGTATATAGTCCACATTGACTCTGTACTGGTGCCCCTGTATATAGCCTCCACATTGACTCTGTGCTGGTGCCCCCTGTATATAGCCTCCACATTGACTCTGTGCTGGTGCCCCTGTATATAGCCTCCACATTGACTCTGTCTGTGCTGTATATAGCCTCCACATTGACTCTGTGCTGGTACCCCCTGTATATAGCCTCCACATTGACTCTGTGCTGGTGCCCCCTGTATCCACATTGACTCTGTGCCTCCACATTGACATTGACTCTGTGCTGGTGCCCCCTGTATATAGCCTCCACATTGACTCTGTGCCGGTGCCCCCTGTATATAGCCTCCACATTGACTCTGTGCTGGTACCCCTGTATATAGCCTCCACATTGACTCTGTGCTGGTGCCCCCTGTATATAGCCTCCACATTGACTCTGTGCTGGTGCCCCTGTATATAGCCTCCACATTGACTCTTGCTGGTGCCCCTGTATATAGCCTCCACATTGACTCTGTGCTGGTGCCCCTGTATATAGCCTCCACATTGACTCTGTGCTGGTGCCCCCTGTATATAGCCTCCACATTGACTCTGTGCTGGTGCCCCCTGTATATAGCCTCCACATTGACTCTGTGCTGGTGCCCCCTATATAGCCTCCACATTGACTCTGTGCTGGTGCCCCCTGTATATAGCCTCCACATTGACTCTGTGCTGGTGCCCCTGTATATAGCCTCCACATTGACTCTGTGCTGGTGCCCCTGTATATAGCCTCCACATTGACTCTGTGCTGGTGCCCCTGTATATAGCCTCCACATTGACTCTGTGCTGGTGCCCCCTGTATATAGCCTCCACATTGACTCTGTGCTGGTACCCCCTGTATATAGCCTCCACATTGACTCTGTGCTGGTGCCCCCTGTATATAGCCTCCACATTGACTCTGTGCTGGTGCCCCCTGTATATAGCCTCCACATTGACTCTGTGCTGGTGCCCCCTGTATATAGCCTATCCACATTGACTCTGTGCTGGTGCCCCCTGTATATAGCCTCCACATTGACTCTGTGCTGGTGCCCCCTGTATATAGCCTCCACATTGACTCTGTGCTGGTACCCCCTGTATATAGCCTCCACATTGACTCTGTGCTGGTGCCCCCTGTATATAGCCTCCACATTGACTCTGTGCTGGTGCCCCTGTATATAGCCTCCACATTGACTCTGTGCTGGTGCCCCCTGTATATAGCCTCCACATTGACTCTGTGCTGGTGCCCCCTGTATATAGCCTCCACATTGACTCTGTGCTGGTGCCCCCTGTATATATAGCCTCCACATTGACTCTGTGCTGGTGCCCCCTGTATATAGCCTCCACATTGACTCTGTGCTGGTACCCCTGTATATAGCCTCCACATTGACTCTGTGCTGGTGCCCCCTGTATATAGCCTCCACATTGACTCTGTGCTGGTGCCCCTGTATATAGCCTCCACATTGACTCTGTGCTGGTGCCCCTGTATATAGCCTCCACATTGACTCTGTGCTGGTGGTGCCCCTGTATATAGCCTCCACATTGACTCTGTGCTGGTGCCCCTGTATATAGCCTCCACATTGACTCTGTGCTGGTGCCCCTGTATATAGCCTCCACATTGACTCTGTGCTGGTGCCCCCTGTATATAGCCTCCACATTGACTCTGTGCTGGTGCCCCTGTATATAGCCTCCACATTGACTCTGTGCTGGTGCCCCTGTATATAGCCTCCACATTGACTCTGTGCTGGTGCCCCTGTATATAGCCTCCACATTGACTCTGTGCTGGTGCCCCCTGTATATAGCCTCCACATTGACTCTGTGCTGGTGCCCCCTGTATATAGCCTCCACATTGACTCTGTGCTGGTGCCCCTGTATATAGCCTCCACATTGACTCTGTGCTGGTGCCCCTGTATATAGCCTCCACATTGACTCTGTGCTGGTGCCCCTGTATATAGCCTCCACATTGACTCTGTACTGGTGCCCCCTGTATATAGCCTCCACATTGACTCTGTGCTGGTGCCCCTGTATATAGCCTCCACATTGACTCTGTGCTGGTACCCCCTGTATATAGCCTCCACATTGACTCTGTGCTGGTGCCCCCTGTATATAGCCTCCACATTGACTCTGTGCTGGTGCCTCCTGTATATAGCCTCCACATTGACTCTGTGCTGGTGCCCCTGTATATAGCCTCCACATTGACTCTGTACTGGTGCCCCTGTATATAGCCTCCACATTGACTCTGTGCTGGTGCCCCTGTATATAGCCTCCACATTGACTCTGTGCTGGTGCCCCTGTATATAGCCTCCACATTGACTCTGTGCTGGTGCCCCTGTATATAGCCTCCACATTGACTCTGTGCTGGTGCCCCTGTATATAGCCTCCACATTGACTCTGTGCTGGTGCCCCCTGTATATAGCCTCCACATTGACTCTGTGCTGGTGCCCCCTGTATATAGCCTCCACATTGACTCTGTGCTGGTGCCCCCTGTATATAGCCTCCACATTGACTCTGTACTGGTGCCCCCTGTATATAGCCTCCACATTGACTCTGTGCTGGTGCCCCCTGTATATAGCCTCCACATTGACTCTGTGCTGGTGCCCCTGTATATAGCCTCCACATTGACTCTGTGCTGGTGCCCCCTGTATATAGCCTCCACATTGACTCTGTACTGGTGCCCCCTGTATATAGCCTCCACATTGACTCTGTGCTGGTACCCCTGTATATAGCCTCCACATTGACTCTGTGCTGGTGCCCCCTGTATATAGCCTCCACATTGACTCTGTGCTGGTGCCCCCTGTATATAGCCTCCACATTGACTCTGTGCTGGTGCCCCTGTATATAGCCTCCACATTGACTCTGTGCTGGTGCCCCCTGTATATAGCCTCCACATTGACTCTGTGCTGGTGCCCCCTGTATATAGCCTCCACATTGACTCTGTGCTGGTACCCCCTGTATATAGCCTCCACATTGACTCTGTGCTGGTGCCCCCTGTATATAGCCTCCACATTGACTCTGTGCTGGTACCCCCTGTATATAGCCTCCACATTGACTCTGTGCTGGTGCCCCTGTATATAGCCTCCACATTGACTCTGTGCTGGTGCCCCTGTATATAGCCTCCACATTGACTCTGTGCTGGTGCCCCCTGTATATAGCCTCCACATTGACTCTGTGCTGGTGCCTCCTGTATATAGCCTCCACATTGACTCTGTGCTGGTGCCCCCTGTATATAGCCTCCACATTGACTCTGTGCTGGTGCCTCCTGTATATAGCCTCCACATTGACTCTGTGCTGGTGCCCCCTGTATATAGCCTCCACATTGACTCTGTGCTGGTGCCCCTGTATATAGCCTCCACATTGACTCTGTGCTGGTGCCCCCTGTATATAGCCTCCACATTGACTCTGTGCTGGTGCCTCCTGTATATAGCCTCCACATTGACTCTGTGCTGGTGCCTCCTGTATATAGCCTCCACATTGACTCTGTGCTGGTGCCTCCTGTATATAGCCTCCACATTGACTCTGTACTGGTGCCCCTGTATATAGCCTCCACATTGACTCTGTGCTGGTGCCCCCTGTATATAGCCTCCACATTGACTCTGTACTGGTGCCCCTGTATATAGCCTCCACATTGACTCTGTGCTGGTGCCCCTGTATATAGCCTCCACATTGACTCTGTGCTGGTGCCCCCTGTATATAGCCTCCACATTGACTCTGTGCTGGTGCCCCCTGTATATAGCCTCCACATTGACTCTGTGCTGGTGCCCCTGTATATAGCCTCCACATTGACTCTGTGCTGGTGCCCCCTGTATATAGCCTCCACATTGACTCTGTGCTGGTGCCCCCTGTATATAGCCTCCACATTGACTCTGTGCTGGTGCCCCCTGTATATAGCCTCCACATTGACTCTGTGGTGCCCCCTGTATATAGCCTCCACATTGACTCTGTGCTGGTGCCCCTGTATATAGCCTCCACATTGACTCTGTGCTGGTGCCCCTGTATATAGCCTCCACATTGACTCTGTGCTGGTGCCCCTGTATATAGCCTCCACATTGACTCTGTGCTGGTGCCCCTGTATATAGCCTCCACATTGACTCTGTGCTGGTGCCCCTGTATATAGCCTCCACATTGACTCTGTGCTGGTGCCCCCTGTATATAGCCTCCACATTGACTCTGTGCTGGTGCCCCTGTATATAGCCTCCACATTGACTCTGTGCTGGTGCCTCCTGTATATACATTGCCTCCACATTGACTCTGTGCTGGTGCCCCTGTATATAGCCTCCACATTGACTCTGTGCTGGTGCCCCCTGTATATAGCCTCCACATTGACTCTGTGCTGGTGCCCCTGTATATAGCCTCCACATTGACTCTGTGCTGGTGCCCCTGTATATAGCCTCCACATTGACTCTGTGCTGGTGCCCCTGTATATAGCCTCCACATTGACTCTGTGCTGGTCCCCTGTATATAGCCTCCACATTGACTCTGTGCTGGTGCCCCTGTATATAGCCTCCACATTGACTCTGTACTGGTGCCTCCTGTATATAGCCTCCACATTGACTCTGTGCTGGTGCCTCCTGTATATAGCCTCCACATTGACTCTGTGCTGGTGCCCCCTGTATATAGCCTCCACATTGACTCTGTGCTGGTGCCCCTGTATATAGCCTCCACATTGACTCTGTGCTGGTGCCCCCCTGTATATAGCCTCCACATTGACTCTGTGCTGGTGCCCCTGTATATAGCCTCCACATTGACTCTGTACTGGTGCCCCTGTATATAGCCTCCACATTGACTCTGTGCTGGTGCCCCCTGTATATAGCCTCCACATTGACTCTGTGCTGGTGCCCCTGTATATAGCCTCCACATTGACTCTGTGCTGGTGCCCCTGTATATAGCCTCCACATTGACTCTGTACTGGTACCTCCTGTATATAGCCTCCACATTGACTCTGTCTGGTGCCCCTGTATATAGCCTCCACATTGACTCTGTGCTGGTGCCTCCTGTATATAGCCTCCACATTGACTCTGTGCTGGTGCCCCCTGTATATAGCCTCCACATTGACTCTGTGCTGGTGCCCCTGTATATAGCCTCCACATTGACTCTGTGCTGGTGCCTCCTGTATATAGCCTCCACATTGACTCTGTGCTGGTGCCCCTGTATATAGCCTCCACATTGACTCTGTACTGGTACCCCCTGTATATAGCCTCCACATTGACTCTGTACTGGTGCCTCCTGTATATAGCCTCCACATTGACTCTGTGCTGGTGCCCCTGTATATAGCCTCCACATTGACTCTGTGCTGGTGCCTCCTGTATATAGCCTCCACATTGACTCTGTGCTGGTACCCCCTGTATATAGCCTCCACATTGACTCTGTGCTGGTGCCTCCTGTATATAGCCTCCACATTGACTCTGTGCTGGTGCCCCTGTATATAGCCTCCACATTGACTCTGTGCTGGTGCCCCCTGTATATAGCCTCCACATTGACTCTGTGCTGGTGCCCCCTGTATATAGCCTCCACATTGACTCTGTGCTGGTGCCCCCTGTATATAGCCTCCACATTGACTCTGTGCTGGTGCCCCCTGTATATAGCCTCCACATTGACTCTGTGCTGGTGCCCCTGTATATAGCCTCCACATTGACTCTGTGCTGGTGCCCCCTGTATATAGCCTCCACATTGACTCTGTGCTGGTGCCCCTGTATATAGCCTCCACATTGACTCTGTGCTGGTGCCCCCTGTATATAGCCTCCACATTGACTCTGTGCTGGTGCCCCCTGTATATAGCCTCCACATTGACTCTGTGCTGGTACCCCCTGTATATAGCCTCCACATTGACTCTGTGCTGGTGCCCCTGTATATAGCCTCCACATTGACTCTGTGCTGGTGCCCCCTGTATATAGCCTCCACATTGACTCTGTGCTGGTGCCTCCTGTATATAGCCTCCACATTGACTCTGTGCTGGTGCCCCTGTATATAGCCTCCACATTGACTCTGTGCTGGTGCCCCTGTATATAGCCTCCACATTGACTCTGTGCTGGTGCCCCCTGTATATAGCCTCCACATTGACTCTGTGCTGGTGCCCCTGTATATAGCCTCCACATTGACTCTGTGCTGGTGCCCCTGTATATAGCCTCCACATTGACTCTGTGCTGGTGCCTCCTGTATATAGCCTCCACATTGACTCTGTGCTGGTACCTCCTGTATATAGCCTCCACATTGACTCTGTGCTGGTGCCCCCTGTATATAGCCTCCACATTGACTCTGTGCTGGTGCCCCCTGTATATAGCCTCCACATTGACTCTGTGCTGGTGCCCCTGTATATAGCCTCCACATTGACTCTGTGCTGGTGCCCCCTGTATATAGCCTCCACATTGACTCTGTGCTGGTGCCCCCTGTATATAGCCTCCACATTGACTCTGTGCTGGTGCCCCTGTATATAGCCTCCACATTGACTCTGTGCTGGTGCCTCCTGTATATAGCCTCCACATTGACTCTGTGCTGGTGCCCCTGTATATAGCCTCCACATTGACTCTGTGCTGGTGCCCCCTGTATATAGCCTCCACATTGACTCTGTGCTGGTGCCCCCTGTATATAGCCTCCACATTGACTCTGTGCTGGTGCCCCCTGTATATAGCCTCCACATTGACTCTGTGCTGGTGCCCCTGTATATAGCCTCCACATTGACTCTGTGCTGGTGCCCCTGTATATAGCCTCCACATTGACTCTGTGCTGGTGCCTCCTGTATATAGCCTCCACATTGACTCTGTGCTGGTGCCCCTGTATATAGCCTCCACATTGACTCTGTGCTGGTGCCCCTGTATATAGCCTCCACATTGACTCTGTGCTGGTGCCC